>NC_052353.1:59347666-59537346 GCF_009727055.1 Benincasa hispida
TATATATATTTATTAACGACTAGTTGAATTTAAATCTTCATCATTCCATTTTATTTTACCAACATCATTTAGTAGCCCCCAAATTAAATATTGGATGTCACCATCTTTCCCTATTTATCTCTCTCTTAGGAAAAGAACTATGGTTTATATGTTTCATAAGATGAAATATTAAAACTATAGGTTATAAATATAGTATGATAAGTTGGTTATCATTTATATTTATAATAATATTAATTATTAGATAATTAATATTTTTTCTTTTAAATAACCAAAGTAGTTGGTGGTTATTGATCATGGTAACTGTGAGTTTAAAAGGAAATTGATTTCCTATTTTTTAAAAAAGAGTTTTTACAAAAGTTTTCATAAGTTTGAAAAGATTTTGAGTTTTCTCTCCGGTGAAAAGAAACTCACGGAAGTCGTCAAGTAAATACAGATTTACTAAACGACGGCTGGGCAAGCTAAACGATCATACAGGTACTTGCCAAACGATGTGCAGTGTTTACTAAACAATCGCATAGCTTTGCTAGACGATCGTTGGTCCAAGGTAAACGATTGTGTAGAATCGACCGAGCTAGACGGTAGAGATAAACGATCGTATTGCTTTTGCTAGACGATCGCATAGTTTTATCTAAACGATTGGGCATTGACCTATACGATAGGTCTCCGACTTCACCCACTTGCCCAGTCGTGTACGCAATCGTTCTTTCCTCCATTCGTCTGCCTCACACCAAGTCCGAACAGAGCCGACCCTCTGGATTCTCACACCGAGAATACCAAGGTCGCCTTGTTGGTGCTGTCAGACTCAACTCGACACCGTCGAGATTTTTTGGAGGCCGTTTGTGGTGCTGTGGAGGTCGTTCGCTATTGCGGAGGAATTTGTGATCGAGGAGATGTTAAGGACGAGCGCAAAGGTTCATGCGGTGTTGCAGTCGTGTAGATCAGGCGCTCGTGGTTGTTGTTGTTCGATCAGTGTGTGCATCAGAGCGTGGAGACGTTTCTGCATATATGCGTAGAGTTCTTTTTATGCATTTATTGTTTCATGCTGTAATTTCTCTGTAAATTGTATAACCGCTTGTAATGAAGTCGACTGTAAATGTATTGTTGATTCATGATTGTAATTTGGAATAGTCTTGCTTCCGTTGCTCACGGAAATCATCAATTCCGATTTCCATCACTCTATCCCTCTCCTACTTTAATTTTACAATTAATTTGTTGTTATATATTATTACATGAAATTAATTGCAATATTTGTTTCTTAAATTAATTTTAATATTTATTTCTTAAATTAATTGCTTAATGTTTATATATCTCATATAATTTTTTTTACTAAAATCAAATTGGGCACTTAAAAGTGTTAGTTTTAATTACTTGGCTATTTTGAATTGAATTTATTTGTATGAGTTTATTGTTTAAATTACTTGTTAACAAAAAATTTGTTAACTTGTTTAATTGGGCCCACATCTGGAAAATTTTTTACTTAGTTTGATTAAATCCTATTCACCTCTCTAAGGTTGCCATACCATTCCTACAATTAGTATCAAAGCTAGTAGCTCTTCTACATAATCATGTTTCAAATATTATTTTGATTTATAGAAGTATCTTACAAATATTTTTTTAATTATTTGAATAAGCTTAATTGCTAGAGTTATGACAACTTTAGAAGGTTAATGTGTTGATCTATCTCCTTTCTTTAATGGTAAAAATTTTGATATTTGGAAAATGAGAATGAGAACGCTTTTGCTTGCTATTGGTTTTAATATCTTGTATGTTTGTGAAAATAACTTGTCAAAATTAAATTGAAGATAAATTGCTCTCTTTTAATGTCCAAGCCATAAATATCATGTGTAGTGCTTTGGATAGTAAAGTATGTGATAAAATTGCAGAATTTCATTATGCATATGATTTTTGGAATTTTCTTGACAATATGTATAGTGTAGATAATTTTCTTTGTACTACAAATGATTTATTTAATGTGAAGGAGAATTATAATTTGCAAAATGAAGGAAAAATCCATGTAATGGAAAAAGAAAAATGTGATGTATCACACCCCGCCCCAGATTACCTTCTTAACCTGGAAGAAGATGTGACTGCAGCAGTTACCAACTCTTTTATTGGCACTTACTGCCTAACTAACTGGTTCATCTGTCTTAAACCTTGATATATATACATTTTCACATACATACTGCATAGATTACTCGAAACTTAACACATTTACATTACAGGGTTTCATAACATTGCACATACATACATTTGTGTACATTACAACTTAATGCACCTAACATACAACACTAGTCCCTATATGACAAACACACGTATACTAATAATTTAAGACTCCTCAATTACTTCAACCTGTGTCTTTGAATGGAAGAGCAGCAACAGAGATGTCTTCTGGGGAATGACTACTGGGGGAAGAGGAACATTTAAAAACGTGAGTTAGAAACTCAGTGAGTGACTAACTTAAAGCTTTAATTGAAAATATAAACTTAGGCAACCACCATTCACATGATCGTGATTATAATAAATCACATTCTATGCTTTGCTGGATTATGCCTTAGTTGAGAGTGGCCCTTTTGCTCACTTTTTACCATACTTAACTGAGAGAAGGAACCCTTTTGTCCAAATCTCCATACTGCTCTAGGTTGAGGTATGTTGCCTTTTTCCACTACCTTCCACCTAGCTTTCCTCATAACATACGCAAGTTAAGGTGTGTCTCCATTGTCCATCACCTTACCTTGTAGTTCCCTAGGATAAGGTGTGTCACCCTAGTCCATCACCTTTTTTCCTAGTCTTAGCTATCCTACGTGTAAGTAGATTGGATCCATTCATCATAACTCATATCTAGAACTTAGCTTCAGTACTAAGCTATACATACTGAACTCATATCTAGAATTTAGCTCCAGTACCTTCACATTTTTATCCTTCAGTACTGCGCTATTCGTAACTTGGACTAAGCTCCAGTACTTTTACATTTAATCCTTCAGTACTGTGCTATTCATAACTAAGACCGAGCTCCAGTACCTTCACATTTAGTCATTCAGTACTGAGCTATTAATTTCTAAGCCATATTTTTATCTCTATATGACTTAGTTGCCCTAAGGAATTAAACACTAATTCATACTTCATGGTCATAGAAGTGCATAACATAAACATAAAGTCAACGCATAAACATAACACTAAAGAGAGATGTGTTACTTTGGAAACTATTTGAAAATAGTTGTTATAAATAGCTTTTAGTAAACATGAATTGTTAAATCATTCATAAAGCATTTGCAAATCATTTAAAGCATTTAAAGTCACTCACTGTCTTTGGCAATACTTAATGAGCTTCTCCTTTTTTATGTCAAACCTTCCAATGCTAAGCTTACTGTGCGTTGAACACTTAGAATTCTCTTCTAGGGGCTGAGCTTGCTATGCGGTAGTCACACACACTATCAACGCATACCATTCGTCCATCACATGGTTTAGGCAGTCCACAGGCTGCATTCCAACACACGGCCTGCCTCCTACACGACCAAGCTTTTAGCTCATGCTTACAGCCCATCGCATAGCTAGCCTTTGCACCAACTATTTAGCCTATGTGCCCATCTTATGGCACATCAATGCATGCCCCATGCGTTCGTCCAATCACGCGCCACATGCTCCAGTGCCCCTTGGGTCTAAACCTCGCGTGCTTGCTTGCACAACCCCGCTCTGTCGCACAGTTCAATGCCCACATAGTACTCTCTTGNGGCAATACTTAATGAGCTTCTCCTTTTTTATGTCAAACCTTCCAATGCTAAGCTTACTGTGCGTTGAACACTTAGAATTCTCTTCTAGGGGCTCTTGGGTCTAAACCTCGCGTGCTTGCTTGCACAACCCCGCTCTGTCGCACAGTTCAATGCCCACATAGTACTCTCTTGTGCTTACGGTCTCAGCATGCGTTGCATGGTCGAGCGCATCTCGGCGCATCTTTGCACCAACTCGTCTTTTGCACACAACTCAGCCCTCAACGCGTGCGTTCAGCATCACCGTCTAGCCCTTTAAGCTGTTTTTTGTTCAACCCAAATAGTTCTCTACTTGTTCAAGAGTTCCAGATTCAATTTTCAATTTGAATAACTAATATTTTAGGTATTTTCTCAAGAAACTTCCTTCTAAAAACTTGTTCTAAAATGTCTTAACAAAACTTACCTTAAAATCTCAGCTCAGAACTTCTCATGGTTTGGCCGAAATTCTCAAATCATCAAGACTGGCTCGAGCTTACCTGAGAGCTTGACCTTCAGCTGGATTCTTCACTCTCCAGCTCGATTCCTCTAGAATTTCCTTCATGCAACCCAATCTCAGTAATTAAACACACTTAAAGTTTGAATGGCTCTAGAATTACTCCAATTGCATGAGTAAATTGCTCAAACTCTCTCTTTGAATCCAAGCTTCCCTTTTATACTAGCAGTTGCATGCTAACCCTTCATTGTCAAGCTGCCACCTCATCCTTAAAGAGATAACAACCATCATAAGCATGATAGCTGGCTCAACTAAACGGTGGTTTTAAGCTGATTATGCTCTCTAATTACCAACGCAAGCCCTTGCCTTCAGCATCATCAATGCATAGCTCACCTTAAAGCTATCGCGTTCCTCCTATGGTCGCATATCTTAGACTACAGCATGTCCTAGCCCACGCATAGCTTAGTTTTAACATATCATCAACCAATGTTAAGCCTTCCTCAATGCACAACCACTGAGCATCGCATGCCCCATGTACCTTGGGCCAAGATTGCGAACGCTTTCGAAGCACGCACAGCCTTCCAGCGCAATCGCATACCTCATCGCATACTTCCTCGCTTCATCGCATAGCTCTAGTGCACATCGAGTACCCAGGGCCTTGCGCTCATTGCCGCACACTGGTCAACGTGCACGCCTAGCCTCAATGCTCAGCCTTGCGTTCATCATGCAACCCCAATGCACATCATATACCCCATCATCATGTGCTCATCGTTTTGCACCCAACCTTGCATACGCTCATCATCTAGCGCTTATTGTGCAGCCCCGCAAGCAACTATGTGATCACCCTCATGCAACGCCTAGTGCCCACTCTCGCCTACAACCGAGCGCATTCTTGCTCGCGCCTAGTCCATACTTGTTGCATGATGGCTTTTCTTCGTTGCATGATCACGAGCCTCTTGTGGCCGTTTAACATGTTCCTCGCCAATACTTGGACAACCCTTTCATGTCATTACTCAACCAACCTTCACCATGCATCCAATAACCTCAAAAGGACTTGGTTGCCACATACTCTCTAACATTGCAAGCTCCTTGGCTGCTGCACACTTTATCAATGCATCATGAAAAATCCATCAACTCATGCGTTCATGCTTTACTCCAATGTGTAGTTTGTCCTTGACTTCAACACTTAGCCTCACACAACCTCTACAAGCCATGGTTTCCACACACACAATGCCTCATGCGTCAATACTTCCCAACACCAATGCATGCCTACTCTTGGCTTCTATACGTACCCAATTTTTCACTTGTTAAACTATTTGAAACTCACACGAGACTAGGTTTTTCCAACACTTAGAATTTCCTTCATATTCCTACTTTCTTTACTTCCTTTTACAACTTTAATTTAATATATCCTTAGTCTTTTCTTAGCATGCCTATTACTCACTTATGTAGGGAAAATGGAGTACGGGATTTACATGATGGATCCTCTTCGTGCATAATGGCTCATTTTGATAATGATTCCGAAGATGAACATGACGAAAAATGAGGTAATTTAAAACACCCTTTCCTATGATGAACTATATGATGCATTTGAAAGCATGTAATGTGATTTAGAAAAAGTTAGCTCTAAATATCTAAAATTATCAAAGAAGGTTAAAGCATTGTCTATAAAGAATAAATCTTTAATTGATTAAAATTCTTATTTAAAGAATAGGGCCAATATTACATTATTACATAATTCTTGTTGTGATTATAAAATTACTTAAATGATAGAATAAGTTTCTTGAAATTGAAAATGATGAATCTTGTTAAATGATAGAATATGTGAAATGAATGTTGAATTGAATGATTTGAGGAATGTAATTAAGAAAATTGAATCTTGTTATTTGGAAATGAAAGATGGAATTACTAGTTTGGAAAATAGAATAATTGAGTTGAAAATTAGTAATACATCTCTAGAAAAAGATAAACTTTCTCTTGTTGATAAAATTAAATTTATTGAGCATGATGTCTTTGATAGTGATGGACTTATTAAAGTTTTAAGAGACAAGGAGTCAAACCTTGTGAAAGAGCTTGAATGTGCTAAAGAAAGCATTGAAAAATTGACTATAGGTGCACAAAAATTGGATAAAATTATTGACTTAGGCAATCCGTGTAATAACAAAAAGGGAACGGCAAAATTGTTCATCTACTTCTAAGAGTACCACTTTTGTTAAAGTCACCTCTATTATGTCTAAAGATGTTTTACCTGATGTGCCCAATTTTGTTGAATCTAAATTTGTGCTAAAACATGAAAAATCTAGAAGTTCTCATGGTAAATCAAAATCTATGCATAAACAATTTCATGCTAGATCAAAATGTGCTCATAGTATGAAATTTGTTAATAAGCATGAAAATCAAAGTTTGTACTTAAACATGTTCATGAAAAATCTACATGTATGCATAATGCTATATTTGTGCCTTTATTTGCATGTAAAATAAAAATTCGTACCTATATGTCATTATTGCAGAATTAAAGATCATATTAGACCAAATTGTTTTAAATTGGAAAATGCTCTCAACAAGAATTTGTTGAATAAAAATAAGGTGCGAAATAAATTTGTGCAAAAGAAATTATTGTCTAATGTTGTATGTTATTCTTGTGGCAAAGTTAGTCATAAATACCAAACTTGTTATTTGCCAAAAGTGAATGCTAGTAATATTATAACTAATTTGAAATTGATCTTAAAGTCTTTGCTCATTAAAAATGAAGGACCAAATAAATGGGTACCAAAATCTTTTGGTTGAATTTTTTAGGTGATTTCAAGAAGCAATTGGTTGCTTGGACTTCAATTGTGGAACTAATTCAAGCTCGAGCAACTAAAAGGCTTGTTTGGATCTAACAAGAGAAATTCTATATCTGGTAACTTTTTATTTTTGAATTATTGAGGTAATTATGCTTTTGGTATTTCTATGAAAAGTATATCTCTTGAATGATTTAGGAAAGTTTGAATTTGATTTCTTAAATTACATTGATTGTTGGATTTACTACCATGAAAAATGTTTGTATATTTATCTATGTGACATTATCTTTATTGCTTATTGTCAAAAAAACAGCTTATAACCTTAAGGGTATTTTAGTAATTGTATGTACCTTAGGGTTTCCCACTAGTCTATTTATTTGGCCTTTCTCTTATACTTTGTGTATCAATTCAATAACAAAAAATCAGTCTTTATCGTGGTTTTTTCTCCCTGATCTAGGGTTTTCCAAATAAATCTTGTGTTCTTGCCTTTTCTCTTTTTCAACATGGTATCAGAGCATGGCGACGAAACCCTAACTACCATCGATTAGAATAGACTAGATTCTCCCCCAGCAAACTCCATTGGGACTAGTAGGACCATAAACGCCGACATCACTAAAGCCGTATGAGAAGCCGTGAAACAATACCTTCAAGATGCATTACCAACAATCATCCAATCAGTGTCGGACCTCAACCCTAGCCGACCTAGCTCCAGCTGCCCATCCTTGGCTGAGGAAATCCCGTTGGATTTCAACCCTATCCGACCCAACTTCAGTCGATCTTCCCTAGCCGAACAGTCGTATCTCCAGTTGCATGATACTAATGTGTTCCAGACCCAGCCGACTCATTCCTCCGCACGATTTTGCGACGACCCAGCCGAGCGGCATCACGATTACCCAGCCAATCAGCCGCCAGTTGTGATTTAACATGACTCTAGGGCTTTCTAGACCCAACCGTTCTATTCTGCCGCTCGCCTTCACAATGACCCAGCCGTGCAGCCACCGGTCGCGATGACCCAACTGACGAACCCAGCGCCCTTCATGGTCGAGTCCACCTGGGAGAAGTTGGTCAAACCCTATACGCCGGTCTTCTACCCAAGTACTTTGATTAGCTCTTCAATCAAGCGATCTGCTCCGATGGCGCCGACGATCGGGTCTACACAACAACCTTGTCGAGGGTCGAATGATCTCCAATGGCATTTTGCCCATCTCTAACAGCAGATTGCAGATTTTGGAACAGTTCTTGGGATAAACTCTCAATCAGATTTATTAGACAACATACTAATATATTCTGAAAATTCGGTAAATTCTTTCCCTATTTTACTCATTACAAATATTTTTTCTGGATCCATGGGAAATTATGCAAGATTTATTACTGAAGAAAAACTGAATGGTCAAAACTACTTTTCCTGGTCTCAATCCATCAGAATGGCCTTGGAAAGACGTCATAAATTTGGGTACTTGACTAGAGAGATACCTAAGTCTGGATCAGAAGACCCTCAGGAACGGATCTAGAAGAGGGAAGACTCACTGCTGAGATCTGTTCTGATTAATAGTATGGAACCCCAGATTGGCAGACTATTACTCTATGCTGCGACTGCCAAAGATATTTGGGATGCTGTACAAAAACTCTATTTAAAGAGGTAGAATGTATCCCGGCTCTATACGTTATGGAAACAGGCACATGAATGCAAGCAAGAAACTATGGACATAACGTCCTATTTCAATAAAATGTCTCTTTTGTAGCAAGAGATGGATCTGTGTAGGGAGATAGTATGGAAATGTGCACATGACGGAACACAATATGCAAAAATTGAAGAAGCTGACCGTGTCTATGACTTCCTTGCTGGACTAAATTCGAAGTTTGATGTCGTTCGAAGTTAGATTTTGGGGCAACACCCTACTTTCTTTCTTATGGAAGTTTGCTAAAAATATCTTTGGAGGAAGACAGATCAAGTGCAATGAATAACCTGGTAATTACCTCTACAAATGCTGCTGCTTTTACTACTAAGTCCTCTAGCACTAACGGTGATAAGAAATCCATTCCTATTTGTGAGCACTGTAAAAAGTGGCATACAAAAGACTAGTGTTGGAAGTTACGTGGACGGACCCCAAATAGTAAACGTCGCCAGTCACATGACAAATCAACCCCTGGACGTGCCCTTGTGAGTAACTCGGCAAATAAGAGCCCCCAGCATCAACCCTCAGCAGACAGTACGACCAACCTAAATACAATTGAAGTTAGTGCCATCGCCCAGTCGGGTACTATCTAGTCTTTTGGTCTTATTAGTGTTAACGGTAAAAAAACCATGGATTGTTAACTCAGGGGCGACAGATCACCTTATTGGTATTTCTGATCAGATTCTGTTATATTGTCCAAGTGCCGATAACAAACGAATTAGGATTGCAGAGGAGTCGTTTGCACCTGTTGCAGGATAAAGGCATTTATCTCCGTTTGAGGGTTTGGTTTTGCGGGATGTTTTGCATGTTCCTAAAATTTCATATAATTTGTTATCCATCAGTAAGATTACAAGAGATCTAAACTGTCAGGCAGTTTTTTCATCCGACTCTATTTTATTTCAGGGTTTGAGCTCAAGGACGACGATTGGCCCTGCTCGGCACGATAGAGGACTCTACTTCCTGACTGATGATGTTTCCTCTAGGAATGATTATAGGACTAGCCTTGTCTCTTTAAAATTTTCTAATTCTGAGAATGATTTTCTGTTATGGCATTACTGTTTAGGACATCCAAATTTTCAATACATGAAATACTTGTTTCTGCATTTATTTCGCAATATTAATATGACTTCTTTAAATTGTGATGAGTGTATTCGTGCCAAACAGAGTTGATAACTTGTAGAAATACAAGTTATTTATACCATCTTATTTGGAATATGTGGCAAAAACAAGGAAAAAGTTGCGTTGAACATATAGAAATTGGCTTAGAAACGCAAAAGTTGTAAAATGTCGGAAGTACACCCGCTGACCCCATTGTGATGGCAAAAAGGGATGTTCAAGTCTTTGTTTTGTAGGAAATAGTTATCATCGCATGCGACGATCACTCGAGGACAAAAAAAGATCAACGCATTTATACCGAATGCGACGGTCAATCGTGGACGAAAAGAGCAACGCATTTGCACCGCATGCGACGACCGATCATGGACAAAAAGATCAACGCATTTGCATCACATGCGGCGATCAATCATAGATGAAAAGAAAGACGCATTCGTAGGGATTTCTGAAATTGTACAACTTTTCTGTTGTACAATCTAAAAAATTGAATGTGGAGTAGAGCATATGTTTCCACCAAGCCTTTTGCAGAAAAAGTAACTTTTCAGAGCGGGACCACTGATGAAGGAGGTGCTAAGGTCTATAAATAGCTACATCAATTCCAAAGAGAGGAGGCTGGTCTAAAGAGACATTTAGAGAAAATTTGGGAGAAAGACGAGACAAGTCCGAAAGGGAAGTCTCAGGAACCAGAAATTCATTCACAATCCCAAAAAGCTTTGTGTAAGGATCATTCCGACCTGAGAAACTATCCTGAGAAGGAAGTTTTCCACCTCACTCCTCCTACATGCCGGCAAGCAAATCAACTCCGTTTGGGATCTGTGTCAAGACAATGACACGCTGTCCTTATTTGTTCTCACTTTCTGTTCATCAACTGTGATTCATTTCTAATCTTTCATTCATCCATCTGTAACAAACACTTTATCGTTATCTTTTAATATCATTACATCTTCATCTTCATCTCTTTGTTCTCCACCATACATTCGTCGTCCATTTCTTTTATCATGTGTAGCTAATCTTCCAGGGTAAGAGGGAAGGATTAAATAAGTTAATCCTTGTTGAAGAAATTAGCTAAGTTTAGCTAATGCATGCTCAACAACATCTTCACCTGTGAGAGCATAAGTGAAGATGTCAATCCACCTCTCGAAAGAAGGTTGATAGAATGCGTTAACTAAAACAAAAAGTATTTCCAGAGATGGAAACAACATTGCATTCACAACGTTCATCCCTGTTCACCATAGAGATATGGGAACGCGGCCGTTCACTAAGGGGTGTAATCCAAGGGAAGGAGGAACCTTAGTTGCGTCCTCAACAGGATTGACAAACTTGCGATGTCCTTTCCCCCAACCCGTTCTCTTTCTGATACATTTTCCAAGACTTGCCATCGCATCCCATCATACACTTGCATAACTTTACAATTATTCATTTAATTGTTTATTTATTTATTTGTCACTGCATTTTACTTTTCCAATACAGTTCATTATTATTTTGTTTTTGGTCGCATATATCACATTAATATCGCATTTATCATCGCAATCACCGTGTTCGACCTCAGATCACTCTGAGAAACTTGCGGTGGAATTATACTTGGTTCCAGCACAAGAAAACTTGTGACACGCACGTACTACATGAACGCATACTACGAGCGCATCTAAGCAACATCGCATACATTATTTTAAAGCGTAGTATCACATTTATTATCGAGAAGCGTGATAATCAACACATCATCATCATACACATCATCCACCATTAAGTCTT
The DNA here is from genome assembly GCF_009727055.1 of Benincasa hispida. Classification (NCBI taxonomy): domain Eukaryota; kingdom Viridiplantae; phylum Streptophyta; class Magnoliopsida; order Cucurbitales; family Cucurbitaceae; genus Benincasa; species Benincasa hispida. The sequence continues at coordinate 59,359,188 of NC_052353.1, forward strand.
TGCGGCGACATTGCATTACATTACATCTGCCGCAATTTCAATCACATAAGAGACATATCTCCTTTCACTCTCAGCCCTATAAACCATCCAAACCCTTCACATTAGTTCACAGTAATGTTTGGGGTCCCTCACCAACCACAACCTCCATAGGAAAACGCTGGTTTGTCACCTTTATAGATGATCACACTCGGCTTACTTGGGTTTTTCTTCTCACTGATAAGTCCAAGGTGTTATCTGTATTCCAACAATTCTATGCCACTATGGAAACTCAGTTTAATGCCAGGATTGGTATTTTGATAAGTGACAATGGGCGGGAATTCTTTAACGCTTCCTTCTAGGACTTCTTTCCATCCATAGGGGTTATCCACCAAAGTTTGTGTGCTTACACTCCCCAACAAAATGGGGTAGTCGAAAGAAAAATTGTCATTTGGTGGAAGTTGCCAGGTCCTTAATGCTATCCACATCCCTCCTGTTTTACCTATGGAGGGATGCTATCCTTACTACCGCTCACTTAATCAACCGAATTCCTTTTCGAGTCCTAAACTTTGAAAATCCATTAGACTGTTTGAAAGAGTACTACCCAACAACTCGTTTGATCTCCGATGTACCACTTCGAGTGTTTGGCTGTGTTGCCTTTATTCACTCTCATGGTCCAAACCGCACGAAGTTCACCCCTCGTGCTAAAAAATGCGTCTTTGTTGGGTATCTGCTTCATCAACGTGGGTATAAATGTTACCACCTATCCTCTCGCAAATATTTTGTTTCCATGGATATCACCTTCCTTGGGGATCAACCCTTATTTCCCGTTAGCCATATTCAGGGGGAGACATCCAATGAAGAGGTTAACTAGTCCATCTATACAATTCCCTTAGAGTCATCTCCTATTCCCGAACATGTCGGTCCTATTCTCCCTACCAATCAAGTCTCATGGATAACATCCTATAGAAAGAATCTCAGGAAAGAAATAGTGCCACCTGTCATATCTCCGGCTCCGGTCCATGAGTCAAACCCAACATCAGGTATATGTATTCTTAAAATTAATGAGATTGATACTTATGCTGAGACTAACGAATGCAGAGAGGAAAAAGGAGGAGAAAGTGTTGATAGCACCACTATAGCAGATGGGAAGATGATGGTGAATAGTGATCTAAAAACCATTCCAGAAAATGTGAGTGATACTAGAAATGATGGTGTAAAGGAGATTTCTAAAGATAAAAATCCAGGTAGAGGAGACTATTGATCACAGTGGGAATTCTAATGGTCTGGAAGAGTATGATGCTTCTCTCGCTTCCAATAGCCCTGAGGAAAGGTACGGTCATGTACAAGGTACCCTATGTATAGTTACATGACATACAGTAACATGTCATCTGAATTTAAGGCCTTCACTACAAGTTTAGATACAGGGGTGATACCGAGTAGCATATAAGAAGCAATGAAAATTGAAGTTTGGAATACTGCTATTATGGAGGAGATGAGGGCTCTTAAGAAAAATGGAACGTGGGACCAGGTGATCCTACCCAAAGGGCACAAGACAGTTGGGTGCAAACGGTTCTTCACTATAAAGTATAAATCAGATGGAACCGTTGATCGGTACAAGGTCAGGTTAGTTGCCAAAGGGTTTACTCAAACCTTTGGTATAGATTACTCTGAGACATTCTCTCCCATAGCTAAACTCAATACTATCCAAGTATTGTTGTCAGTTACAGTTAACAGATATTGGCCTTTGCATTAACTGGATGTAAAGAATGTCTTTCTCAATGGAGAACTTGAGGAGGAAGTTTACATGAATCCTCCTCCCGGATTTGAAGATCAGTTCAAACAGCGAGTCTGTCTGTTGAGAAAGTCACTATACGGGTTAAAATAGTCCCCGAGGACCTGGTTTGACAGATTTGCCACCTCTGTAAAAGGAAAAGGGTATTCCAAGGGCACTTAGATCACACACTATTTACAAAGAAGTCAACTTCAGAGAAGATTGCAGTTCTCATTGTGTACGTTGACGATATTGCGCTCTCTGGTGATGAAGATGATGAAATTATGAAACTCAAAGAAAATATGGCCAAGGAATTTGAGATTAAAGACCTTGGGAAGTTAAGATACTTTCTTGGAATGGAAGTAGCCCAGTCAAGGGATGGGATCTTTGTATCCCAACGGAAATACACTATTGACCTCCTAAAGAAGACAAGAATGACTGGGTGCAAATCTGTTGCCACCCCGGTCAAATATAATTCAAAGCTCAACAATATTAGTAACAGTGTCTCGATCAATAAAGAAAGGTATCATCAGTTAATTGGAAAATAGATATACTTATGTCACACGAGATCCGATATTTCATATGCAGTTAGTGTTGTCAGTCAGTATATGTAGGTCTCTTATGAGGAACACATGACGACAGTTGAACGCATCTTATGATATCTGAAAGGTACTCCTGGTGAGGAGTTATTATTGTTCAAGAAATCTGATAAATGTTGCGTTGAAGCCTACATTGGTTTTGATTGGGCAGGGTCTGTTGTTGATAGAAAATCAACATTTGGGTATTGCATATTTGTTTGGGGTAATCTAGTGACCTGGAGGAGCAAGAAACAGGGAGTTGTGGCTAGAAGTGGTGCAAAAGCTGAGTATCGGGCCATGAGTTTAGGGATATGTGAAGAAATTTGGTTGATGAAAGTATTATCAGATCTTCATCAAGGCGGTGAGCTTCCTATGAAATTACTCTGTGACAATAAGGCAGCAATAAGTATTGCAAATAATCCTGTTCAGCATGATAGAACAAAACATGTTGAGATCGACTGACACTTTATCAAGGAAAGACTTGACAACAGAAGTATATGCATTCCTTATGTTCCCTCAAATCAGCAAATTGCAAGTGTGCTCACAAAAGGGTTACTAAGACAAAACTTTGATTATTGCATCAGCAAGTTAGGTCTTATTGATATCTATGCCCTAACTTGAGGGGGAGTGTCGAAAAATAGCTTGTAACCCTAAGGGTATTTTAGTAACTGCATGTACCTTAGGGCTTCCCACTAGTTTATTTATTTGGCCTATTCTCTTGAACTTTGTGTATTAATTCAATAATAAAAAATCAGTCTCTATCGTGGTTTTTTTCTCCCTGATCTAGGTTTTTCACGTAAATCTTGTGTTCTTGCCTTCTCTCTTTTTCAACACTTATATTTTGGCTTTTTGGCCATTTAATCGACTATTCTGTTCTTGTGTTTTTCTTGAAAAGTATTGAGGAAAAGGATACTGAGTTTTGCAAAAGATTGCCATTTTGATTATGATTTGTTTATTCTTTTGATTGAAATTGATTAACTCATGAAGTTATGCATATACTATGGTTTATATTATTGAATGAAAATCATTTTGAGTACTTTATTTGTCCTATGTTAAAAAAGTTGATAATTGAGTTTTTTTTTTTTTTTTTTTTTTTTTTTTTTTTTTTTTTTGAAGAGCTGACAAATTCTTTTTCATAGGGGGAGTATTTATAAAATTGCTACATTCTTGATTCTTCGATAGCATATTGTTCAAAATTGGTACAAATTCATTTGTGTTGCTTCCATGCTTATATTTGTATTTGCTAATGTTATTTTGCTATTATTTGATATCATTATTTGCTATTCAACATCTGATACTTATCCTTATAATATTTGATATTTTGGTATTTTAATTTTACTTGAATGATTTTATCACCTTGAAATTTATTGATATTTCTTAATAGAAGGGGACTGCTTGGTTTAAAGGAGAGTTATACATTTTTATATTGTGAAATTCATGTTTGAATGAAATTGATTCTCATATGCCTTTTATTGTCGTGTATCCTATTTATGCATATTGTTTATCATTTTAAGGAGAGTTATTGTATTTGACGTAAAAATATATTTTGAAATTTTACTTGATATTTCTACCCTCAAGTAGTCCTTAAGTTAAAACATAAAAGCTCACAAATTTCCAAAATCAAAATCTCCACTCAAGACATACCAAAATTTTAAATAGTCAAATAAGAAAATGTGTTTGGTTATCAACACACACTTAATTACTAACGTACAACTTTGTTAATATACTTAAGTCATAAAATTCCTTGGGACTTTCTTTATTCTAGTCCATGTACTTTAACTGAAATGTGTAGTTGTATTTATTTATTTATTTTAGACAAACAAATGTCAATCAATTAATATATATATATATATATATATATATAAAGAGTAAGAAGGTATTGTAGAAGGGAGGATAGAAAAAAATATGGAAAATATAAAAGTGAAACGGTATTAACAATTATGTTTATATAACGGTAAGGATGTTTTTAAATTTTTTTTTTCAAAATTTAAGGTATTTTTGAAACTTTTCATAATTTAGGGATATTTTGACACAAAAATATGAAGGATTTTAATCCAAAACTAATGGTAAGAGTATTTTTAAATCATTTTTTAAACTTTTGAAAATGGAAGGAGAGAAAGTACAAAATTTAGGTCTATTGTGTATAATTTAGTCTAATATTTATAACTTATAACCTTTAATTTTCAATAAACATAAAAAAAAAAAAAAAAAAAAAAAAACCAAAATTATATTTGCACACTACTTTTGGAACGCGGAGGAAAAAAAGCGCGAACTGTATTCTCCGTCTGTCTGGTCTCTGCGAGGAAAAACCATTGCCATGGGCGTCGATCGGCGACCTCATGTTCAATCGCCGGAAGCCCGAGGGATGTGATAAGAGCGACAATCGAGGCAGTGGATGGGAGAGTTTCAATGTCTTCTTCAATTCACTGTTTAGCATTGAGGAGAGGATTCCGATTCAGAAATAGCGATCCGTTGATGCCTGGTTGGTGGGGCAAACTTCGGAATCGGCACTTTGCAGAAACTTAAATATGGCTGGAGGTATGAGTTTTTATTACTTCGAAGAACCAAATCATCTTGTTTAATATTGATTACGGACTTTAACATTAGAGAATTGAAGGCCATGCCAATTCCCAATTGGCCTGAAAGGATATTGAGAAGTGTCCACTAAATCTCACGGGATTGAAGTTTATGGACATTCATATTTTTGTTTGAATATTGGTGACTGTCGTTGTTTATTACTGTATCGTTATCATTGGAATCTAAAATTTAGGGAATAACCGGTCCACTATCTCATACTCACCGTGAACCAAGAAATCTGTGGTTAGTTAAAGTTGTCTAAATGAAGCACATGTCGCTAACCATTTGAAACTGTTTTTATACTTGGAACTCTGATCTTTTATTGGTGTGTTTACTACTTTTCGATCATATATTTAACCTCAATTTCCCTGAATTGATTGGGGGAGTTTGTTTTGTCATTCGTTTGGTGTAGTCAACTTCTTGAACAACTGGTAAAGATGTTGAAACTTGGACAGGTTTTTTTTTTTCTTGGGGAATATCTCATCAAAGCTTTGAAGAGTTTTGTTATAAGAGCGTCCATTTAGAGGTATGTCATTTGTTTAGTCTCTGGACGTTGGTCATCTTGTATCTTCACTTCTCTGATCAGTTCAAGTTTTTCTGATTTGGTGCCTCATGTGTGTTGCTTCTCGGCATTTAATTCATTATGACAGCGAGTTCCCTTACCGGAAGACATAGCTGTTTTCTTATATATTTATTGTAGAGGTGCTCAATTGATGGTTATCCTGCAATGTCTGAATGATAACCATACAAGAGCTGAGTTATATGAATATATGATACTCACAGTTTCGATGTTGTAGATGTGCCTTGAAATTTACGTTCGCTCCTACATTAATCGGTTACTGATTCATTCTGCTTTTTTATGTTAATTTTTATCTGGGTTTGTATGAAGCCATTGTTGTAAATGGCTCTAGAATGCGTCCATCCTGTACCTGTGATACATATAATTAGATTTTTCTCCTCTCTTTATTTTGAGCAGCATCTGTTTTTTCTGTTGGAGCTTGTCTTTTGTTTTGATTTGAATCACCTATCTTTTGGGAGACGACCATTTATAACTGCTCTAGTAAACTTGTTAATCACAAATCTGTAAAACAAGATGATACTGCACCAGTTGTTCATAGTTTTGATCTCCAACTTGATCACATCATAGTTGGAAGATGCACCGATTATTGAAAAATTGAAAAAAAGACTTTGCACGAATTTTGGTTCTTTTGAAGATCATAAGTTCGAAATATTAATTAATATAAATCAACAAAAAAAATACATCACTAAAGAGTTGGTCCAATAATGACAATCGCATTAAAAAATTATTGAACTTCTAGTATTATAGCAGTATGGAGCTCAGGCAGTCTTATGTTATTTTTCTTTTTCTTTTTTCTAATAAAAATCCTTTTAATACTTGGTCATATCATTACTAATTTAAATTTTATTCTATTTTGTAGTGTTGGGTCCTCTATTTTTTTACTCGGTCTTTTAACTAAACATTACTAGTTCAGCTAGAAAGTAGTGGTAGTAATGTAGAGCATTGGATGCATCTCTAAGAATATTTCTTACTCATGGACATGCTTTTGCCTGACTACTCTTGCTACTATGGTGAGACGGTGTTGACTTGAGATGCACACAATAGATAGAGGAGGTTCAACTGGCTTTTCTACCATCACCTTCTTGACTTCTGAATAGTGATGGGGCAGTCTTCTGTAAATTGGATCCTCATTCGTGGAACTTCAAAACGATTGAATGGTCGTCTTGAGCTGTTTCCAGTGGAGGATGAATACTTTTCCAGAGCAGCAATGTATCCGAGGACACTCAAGTGGCTACTAAAGACAGGAGGTTTGCAATTGAATGGCATCAGTTCTCTGTCTAGGCAAGTTAGTCTGCTAGCAACTAAAGATTCAAGGTAGAGACTAAACCGCAAAGGTTATTAAGGTCAGGTTGTACAATATAACCTGGATTAGTGTTGACTTATAGGGACATGGAATCTTCGGCCTGGCTCTACATCTATAGCCATACAGCTGTAAACTCGTCCTTACATGATCACATCCTAATCGTTACTTTGTAGAGCTAGAACAACCTCATAGATTGCTGTAGGTGACTAGATATTCTCGTTCTGACTCCCACATTAGACTTATTTTTACAGAGATTATGGTAGAGGCTTTTAGATCAAACTAGTTCAATTTCTGAAAATCTTTCAACAGTACATTTCTTAAATCTATCGTATCTTTATTCATTGGTGCAGAAGTAAAAAGTTCACATCTTTTGACTAAGGAGTTTGTTAATTTCTCACGCATCTACAGTAGCACTAAGTTTAATGGATTCCTCTCATGAAAGATGGGGAAATTACAAGTGAAACTGATGCAGCTAATCTCAAAGTAACCAATGATGAGAAAAAAAGTGGCGTGTTTTGATTCCTAAAACAGGAACTAGTCATACAATTTTTCTTTCTAACTAGAACAAGCGCCGGCACATTTGATCTCAATCTGGGATTTGGCGGCTGTTAAGTGCAGCTTCAAAGCGACTGCAAGAGCCAGCTCTCATCTCTGTACTCATATCATTCTCCGGTGCTGGGTAGTAATCCAACCTTAGTTGTACGTCTCGCGGATACGGAATGTTAAGCAGAAAATTCATGAAGTGTTCAGAAGCTGTTCCGTGTATAAATAGCTTCCTTAGAGTGAGACACTCTGCTAACAACCCTGCGGCTGGATGCGATAGGCTCCTCTGATTGAAGCTCCGGTCCTGTGGTGGCCAATAATCAAGCTCTGTAAGTCTTAGGCTACCTATTCCATTCAGAAAGAATCTCTCCCACAAGGTGAGATCCATTTGGCCAGATGGGCAGGTCAGCGCATAGCCTATTGTGTCACTGCAATCCAACTTCATCTTTGTTAACTGAGGATATTGTCCAAGGATGCTTAACCCAAATGTATCCATTGGTTTTTGCCGTCCCCTACAGTCTCCCTCAACTTTGATCTGAATCTCTTGCAAAACTGGGCAATCATCTAGACCAGCTGATTGCAATGGACTCAGAAAATCACCAACTCCAATCCAAAGAGACAGGTACTCCAAACGATCCCATCTCTTGCCCCACAAATCATTACCATTGCAATGCATGGACAGTGAACAATCAGCGTCGGTGGAGTACCTGGATCTCTTCCTCTTTCTTGTATATCCACCATAGTTTTCATCCTCAAAGAGACCATCCGTTGAACAAGTAGTATCAGTATTATGGCTCGGCATGGTAATTTCATCGACTTCATCGAGGTCGAAACTCCAACTACTTGCAGCATCGTTTTCAAGTTCGTAATCTTCTCCACCTTCCCACACACAATCAATATGAAGACGACTAATCCGATCCTGAATTGGCTCTAGAGCTCGCAAAGATGCTTTGGTATGAAGATTCTCACAGCAAGAAATTTTTACGTCCACGAGAGTTTTCTTTAGCAAACTCACCATTGTCCTCAAACCCTTCACTGTAATTTGTTTGCATCCCTCCACTTCAAATTTGGATAACCTCACACACCCTCTACCAATTTCTATCAAACCCATATCTGTCAAATCCGCACAGTTCTTGATCGACAGCGATTCGAGCCCTTGACAAAGGGCAATCCCATCAAGCCGCGAGTCGACAGCCATACAAATTCCGTGGAACTGCCCAAGCTTAAGACTCCTCAATCTTCGGCACTTAGTGTTAAGAACCTCTAGTGCCGGTCCACTATCCCTGACATTCTTAGCAACATCCAGAACCAAGTCCTCAAGCAAGGGAAACCCAGAGAATAGCTCTATTAGAGTAGCTGTGCTAATCCTTGCGTCTTCTGGCGTGAACCCATCGGCGGAAGGGTCTCCTCGAGCACTCGCCAATGTCGATGTATCAGCAAGGTGAAGAAGGCTAAGTCTTGGACAGTTAGTAGCTATAGCAGATAAAGTTTTATCTCCTACAAACCCAAGGTACCTGGGATCGAACGTGCACGCCATGAGGAGCTGGTCGAGGTTGGGGCAAGCCTCGGTAATGGTTTGTATATCCGTCGATTTGAAACCATCAGTTAACGACGTCGTCATCAAATTTAGCTTCGAAATTGATCGGGCTGTCAGGGGGTTGGCTAGGAGAACTGGAGAAATGTCCTCGGTCCAGTAGTAGAATTCCGATAGGTCCAGTGTAGATAGAGATCGACAATGCTCGAAAATGGGGGCGAGGTCCTCCCCAGGAGCGGATTGAGGCCGTTGATGCCACCGAACCAACTTAACGTGGCGTAATCCTGGCCATTGAGGTGCGAGAATCTGAAGGGTAGTTGGGGATCGCGCATAGACGGTGAGAGAGGTAACTAATGGAAACAGGGCGCCAAGGCGGTGGGCGAGGAGATCGGGATCCGGGGACGAACAGAGGAACGCGTGTCCCCACGGCGAGAGAAGCGAGAGGTCCAAGTGGGTTACAGATCTGAAGCACGTCGGGATTCCGTAGAGGTCTCGAGCGTTCCCCTTCAGTGAGAGTGAAAAGCGCGTCGCCCTCTCTAAAGATAAGAATTTCCGGCATACAAGAGACAGAGAGTTCCTCGTCCGGGTATCGGAGACCAACGTCAGTATGTTCGATAGGAGAACGTCCGGCAAGTCATTTATCGAAGTCCCGGCCATTTCAGTCGATGGTTTTTCTGGGTCGGTGTGCTTTTGGCTCCCTCGCTGATATTGCTGCAGTTCGTTTATCACAGCATCTCCTTGTTTGCTAAACTCCCTTCTTTTTGCTGGCGATTTCATCGCACCTTCGTTTGGAAGGAGGGACGAATAGGGAGATACAGCAATCGGAACTGGTGGGTTTGTCTTGCAATGGAGAGCCACGTGAATACGATGTATCTGGATGGATCAGGAAGTGGTTCTTCACGATCTTCCCTGGCGCGTGCGCAAACTATGGAGGGTAAATTCGTCCACTTCGACATTTTATCTTGTATGTCTCCCCTGTATCCAGGTTTGGATGGGACCTCCCTGTCACCGACTCTCCCGAATCAGACCTTTGAAGCTTGAAACGAAATAATTGTTTTGAATTTTATAGTTTTTATTTATGATTTTTTCTCCTCCTCTTCTTCTTCTTCTTCTTCCTCCTCCTCTTCTTTTTATTTTTATTATTTTTATTATTTTTATTTTGTGGAAATAACTTAATCTTACTGAGGAGTTACTTGTAAGTTTTGCGACATCCGACATTTTAATTAACTTATGGGTTATGCTTGTGTAAAGTTCTTTGCATAGTTCCATTATCTTGAATTTCTTTTTTCTTTGAGAGTTAATATCTTAGCTTGAAAACAGATCTTTTAGTTCCCAATCAATTAGTCAATTTTGAATTATGCCTGTTGCTGTAAACTCTCCATCAACTGTAACTTAAATTCCATGATCCTTTACAGTCAGGATCGCCCACTTTCATACAATTCCCACCTTTTGTTTTTGTTAGTGCCCAAACTTATAGCTTTTGAGGAAAAAGTCACTCACTCTTCCTTGAAAAACGTTACTTACAAAATTTGATACTGCACTTCAATTTCTCATTCTATTCCTTGCCAGGAACTTTGAATCCTACAGTTGCTTCCAACTACCACTTTTGAATTTGATACCCATTTTTTTCATTCCTTTTTACTACTTGATTTCATTTGAAACACCAGGTTGGGGCCCGTTTCCTCAATCATGATGGTTGCAAAATCGCTATTGCCTTCTAGGATTTGGATTGTTCTACTGCCATTGGCCAATTGTATGGAACAGGCAACAGGGAGCAAGCATCTGATATAGAAGTAGCAAGTTCTGCAACTTGGTAATATCTCAAGTCCAAACTTACTGTTCACTTGAAACTTATGGTGCAATTAGCTTTGATTAAAGTATCGAAAATACCCTTGAACTATGTAGTTCGTTTAATTATATCCTGAATTTGAAAAGTTTCATTTTGACCTTGAAGATTGAAGTTTTTTAAACTATGGAAAGCTTTTGTCGTTAAATTTAAAAGTTTGTGTCTTGCTTAATGAACATTTTAACACATGATTGTAAATTTGAGGGGTGAAGGACTGCAGGAAGATGACAATATGAGTTTATGTGTTAACATAAACCTATGCAAAATTTTCATTAAAAAACTGCAAGCTTTGTTTTGAATCAAACTTTAAAATTGAAAGGTAACGTAAAATGAAACTTTTAAAAATTCGGGTATATCAAAATCAATCTCTTAAATTAAGGATATTTTTTATTTTGATAAAAGAAATATTTTATTGATAAATGAAAACAGGGAAAAACTCTAGAAAAAGATTACATCAAGGAACGTCAATTACCGACTAAATAGGATAAGCTAAAATGACTAGAAGGTCCTAATTTTCACTACTTAGAAGCCATATAATTCTGCTATCAGAAACTCTGGAAATTTCCAATATTAATTTACTCCGTACGTGTTGGTCAGCCAAGGACAGGAGCAGAGCACAGGAGCCATCTGCTGATAGTAAGTCATTTGGATTTTTCTTCTCGTTCCTTCATGAGCGTCCGTTTCCCATTCTTTTACTGTTTTGACTTTCAAGTAGAGTCTTGTTAGGTTTAAAGTTTGAATCTACAAACTCAGGCAAGACATGTTTGGAAGCATGAGTTGCTATGCCCCTAAATTAGCGGGAAATTGATGTCTATGCATAAAATGTGGTAATAAAAAAATATATTCATGAAAAATTAAAGTGTTAGAGATATATATAATACTACTAAGATGTCCTTGGAGGAGTTGAACATGCCAACTTGAGGTTATATTGTATAGTCAACCAAAACGAATTAAAATTGTCTTTTATTTTGAACATGTTTATAGTATTTCAAAAGTTGTAATACTATTTTGACTTTTCATAAACATTTAAAAACTACTCCTAAGTTATTATTATAATGTTTGATGAGAATTGGGATTTAAAACAGTGTGATAATGGCTTAGAATTAAAATTCGCTTCACGATTTCAGATCATTATTATATCCATTCGAAATCCCAATTTCTATTCACTATTTTAATTTTTAACATAGTTTTACTCTAATAGTAATTTTGAAATATTTACAAAAGGTCAAGAGTAATATTGTATTTTTTGAAAGAATAAAGGAATAGAGATATTTTTTAAACAAATGAGTAAAAGGTATTTCCATAGTTTAGCCAAAGAAAGGAAAATTGATTAGTTTCCAATACAGTAAATTATTCAAATTTCAGAACTTTTGCAGTCAAATAATTCTTCCCCTTGTCAGTATTGAGCCAGTTTATTTACATTTTGTTTCATTTCATAGACATTGCTACCATATTATTTTACCTATAAAATAACATTAAGATTTTAAAATATAGGTGGATGAGATGCAATTTGAATCCATAATTTTTTTACTTCATCTCTTGACCCGCAATGGATGCACTCTTAAATTTCTCATTGATTGATTGATTTCTCGACAACGAACACATTCTCTATTTGTCACCTCTATTCATCTCTCCCCCCCTCCCCCACCATTTCTTCTACATTGCCTATGTTCCATCTGGTATCACGAACAAGTCAAAATTGGGTGGATTTTCCTAAAAAAAGGTTATATATATATATATATATATATATATATCGTCGTAATTGTTCCTGTACTAAAAATCAATAAATTGTTTACACTTGTTGAAAAAGTAGGATATAAATAGCTAGAGGACAAACTCAAGCAGCAACTTTGCTTGTCTGGTTAGCAGAAAATTGTTGATAACCTGCATACGTAGTGAAACATTGAACTATTTAAAAATTTACAGTTGTTGGTGAAACTTTATAAGATTAGTATTGGGTCGACATGAATATGATACTAGGACACAATCATCAATTTATCTTTAACTATGCATTTTGTTTGACGTACGGACCTATGTTAATATCTGTATGTATGTCCGATGGATTGCATAGTATAAAAATCATGGACTAAAAAGGTGCTTTGCTGCCGCAATGCTTTTGGCCTGGGAGGAGCGGAGCATCTAAAGTAGTTCTCTTTATAAAGCATCTTTAACAGGTTATAGTGAATTCCATACTCATCCATAACAGGGAAAAGTTATTTGAATGATTGGCTTTTAGTGTGTAGACTAAATTGGGACTGTCATTCGAATAAATTTCATGTTGGGTGGTCATTGCTGGATTCTTAATATTATTTTATGTTATCCAACTGATCATATGTGGTATATGTTTGTGATTTGTGGGCATCCTTATTGCTTCGAAAATTGACTGCTTAAGTTGGTTTTGTGCTTCTCCAGATAAAGGTGTGGGCCTTGCATATCTTTCTGCGGATTAGATTATCCTTTTTATGTTGGTAAGCTTGCCCCTACGATTGATATTTTCTTTTTTAATGTAAAAATTACATCTTGAGCAGTGACTCATCCCTATTAAAACAGCACTGTAAGTGACGCATGACCACTTCCTCCTTTGTGAAAACATAGTTGTTTCTTTTTGTATATTTACTTCAGATGAAACTTTCTCTACTTCATTCATTGAAAAGTGCATTTATTTATGCTTGATGTTCTCAGCAGTTTTTGGGTGAATTTATTATTTAACTTGAACCAACAAGTTAATTATTTTTCAATGATTTAGTCAATATTTATTTGCAAAAATTGTTATTAATAATAAGATCAGTCTGGAAAGTGGAAAGTAGGCCTTTTTTGTTCCCCTTCTTTTTGTCAACGTTTAATGAGATAGGGTAGGACATGATTATACACACATACACGGGGGGGAGTCCCACTGGTTCTAAGTTCTAAGTTCTAACACTTCCCTCAATTGGCTCTGTGATTTTGTCTGGCATTGAAAATTCAGTCTCCATCTTGCTTGATGTACCCAACTTGGTGTTATTTACACAGTTCAGCTCGAGTCGTGGTCTAATGATGTCATTATCAAGTGAATTGTTTTTATGAAGATCCTGGAAATTTAATGATGATTAAATTTGAATATATGGAGTTTTAACATATTCATTATTACATGATTTTGTGTCATTTCCAGAATGGAATATAGAGTTTTTGTTTCCCCTCAAACGTAATGACTAATGGTAAACAGTATAATGACTTTTTGGTATTACTTTGGTTCCTGTACTTCTGTTTTGATCCAACCTTTGAAAATGACCATCGTGGTCTTTCATTTTAAAGAGATCAAGATAACTTTTTAGAAGTTCAATAACCAAAAAAATATATAATTCAAAATGAAAATTTTTAAAATATATTAAAATGAAACATAATGGGAAGTACATGATTAAAAATTGTATTTATAATTTTCTTTCTCTACTTGATGCTCTTCACCTTCACTTCCTAGAGTTGGAGATTTGACCACTGATTGACGTCGCTGCCCTTTGCCGTCAAAGAATGTGCCAGATTATTATACGGTTTTCACCTTTTGAAGTAACCAGATTATTATAGTTAAAGCAGAGTCTGTTGTACAGTTCATTATACTTATCCACTCTGCTTTAACTATATAATAAATCATCTTGTGACACGTATGGCCCAATGAATGGGGCAGAAATATAATAGAAAAATGACATTCATTCATTCGCTTGAATGGGTAGTTGGAACTCGGAAGAAATTTTTGCAACCTTATCCTGAGGAGCGCGAGATTCTATTAGGATTAGGTTCTTGGTATTGTTTGGGACCCTACTGTATATAGATTGGTATAGAATTGGTGTGGATTTGGGATTTTGGAGGTGGTAGAATAGAATAGAAAGATTGTATATTCTTGTAAAACGACACATGTTTATCCGTTGGCAAATTGGGATGGACGACAGAAACGAAGTGTCGCCATCAAGTATTCCCAAAGGTCGTTTTGTTTTCTAATATCTCAATTCTGAAAGGCCAATTATTAAGTGCAGTCTAAGCGCCACTGTACGGTATTTTAGGTATACTTGTCTAATGTCCAAGGCTAATTATAGTCCCATGTTCAATTCATCTCCAACCATCCTATATTTAAGTCTAATAAGGTATTTTTTATTTCATGTTGTTTTTCATATGAGTGACTGTTTGTTAGTTTTGATATACAAGTTAGAAATATTAGAAATTACTTAGATTTTACTATAGAAGAAATCCACTAATCAAATCTCCGATATAATGTATTAGTGTACTCTTTGCCATCAAAGTTTTCTTACAAATGTCAATCTTCAATGCATTCTTTAATGATTGTTTTCAATGCTTTTTCTCATACATTTATAAAACTATTTCCCCTCGAAACGTGAGTGGATGCTACACATATACCGATGCTGTTCACGACTTTCAATTTTTACATGACTGACTTGTTCGTCGGATTAGAACAAGTGTTGTACAATCACCTATCCTGTACTTGAAAGTTTGAGTGTGACACATGACTGCCCTTATATGCCATACAATTCTCTTTATTGCATAGGTTTAAATCCTATCTTGATTATTGAATTTTGAATCTTATTTTATTTTGGTTCCCAAACTTTAAAGAAAATGTTCAAATCTTTAAACTTTTGAAAATGTTTATTTTGGTCCTTGATGTTAAGATTCTCTTAACTCTATCACGGACATGTGAGGTGACTTGTATTTTGGATGAATAGCCTCTTGCTGGCTTGATTAGGATGTATAAGTTGGTCAACTTTATGCTAAAAATTTTATGGTTATAATTTCTTGTCATTTATGTTGGGCGATTTCTATTATACAATCTAAAAAAGATTTGATTCAATGTTTGAACTTCGATGAAAATGTTTCAGCAAAGGCAATAATGAAAACTTTTTAACTAAAGAATACAACATCCCATGATAATGTAAAATAAACTAAAACAATGCGACTAAATTAAAATAGTCCACAAAAAATAAACTCTAAAAAATTTCAAATAGATGTTACCATAAAGAATAAGACAAACTGGGAGGAAAAGAAACAAAAAGTATCTCAATGAATCATAGAAATATCCTAAACTTAAGGAAAAACACTTCAAAATATGTTTAAGGATGAAATTACATTTAGTATATGTGTTGAGCAAAATGAATGTTGGGTAAAAATCTTGAACTCAAAATGACATTAGAGTTTTTTTACAAAAAATCGCTTGACCACCTTATTCAAAATTGAAATCTTAGACTTTTAGTGTGCCTAATTTATTTGGCAACTTAACCATCTAAAAATATAAGCTACCTCTCCATTTAATTAATAGGAACTAAAATAGAACAACACTTAAAGTTCAAGATCATGATAGGATTAAAACCTAAAAAATAATAATAATTTGAAATTTTTAGAAAAAAAATGTCACAGAAATTTGTATTGAATATGATTGGATTGCACAAAATCTTGTGTAGCGACAACACCTAAATATTTTTTTTTATTGTGATATGATTTTCTTGCTCCCAAGTCCCTACTACCACTTCTTCTTGCCTTGCATACCATATCGATGGGCCCAAATAAAGTTTCTTCTATGCTTGGGTCAAAATTAGAGATATTAAAAAAGTTCCATGACGAAAAAATATCAATTCAACCTAAACCATGGTTATAAACTCAATTGGATTGATTTGGTTCATGGATTCACATAATATAATCCAAATCAACTCGAATTTATTATTAACTTAAAAATATATTTTTTTTGTTAATTATAATACAATTATTTATACATATATTGATTTTAATTTTATTTAATTTCATTATTTTTTTAATAATTTATTCTCCAACAACTCTTAAAAATAATTTATTAACACTTTGAAAAGAAAATTTTAATTATATAAGTTGAAATTGAGTTGTTAATCTTAATTCAATATATGAAAATAATTAAATTAGATTTTACCTATTTACATTTTACTTTTTTTTAGAACAAAATTTTAAATAAATGACCTGAGTAACCCGAATCGACCCAACCCAACCATGAACTCTCTTTTCAATCATTTTCTCCATTCATTCACACATATCATTTTTTTTTTTTTGCTTCTTTGTCCCATTATCTTCTTGATCTTCTTTCACATCGTATGATTTTTGCTCTTTTTTTAGACCACTTACAGATATTTCAGATGTAGAGACAGATCCAAAGCCATTTGATCGAGATCGAGTAGTTATTCAGATCCATTTGGGAATCTTTAGAATTGTCACTGCTTAGCTTTCAATTTTTCCTCTAACCATTAAATGAAAGTTGAATAAACCGTCCTCCTCTCTTTGAAACAAGGGACATTTCTGGTTCTATAAGTGCTTGAAACAATTTAGTCTTCTCCATATTATGAGAGTAGGTTTCCTCTTCTCCTGGTGTAAGCAAAGAACGCACAACAACCTTAAATGTATTTAAAGCAAGTCCACTAGAATGTGGGAAATTCAAAAGGATGACAACTATCTTATTCGATCATGAACGAGAGGGTCTAAAAAAGATTCCATCTTTATTTGAAGAGAGAGTAGGAACATATATAACCTTGGCTTGGTTCATTTTTTTAATAAGGATCCCGAATAATTGGGTTGGATCTAAAAGATCATTCAACTCTACCCAACCCAACCCACGAATACCCTAAGTCAAAACACCATTAATTATGTTATTTTTATTAAATAGTGATCATAAAATGCAATTTATAATTTCTCAAGAGTTAAATTATAGCATTCATGCATCATTTATATAAATATTCACGTGCACACACGTGTATATACATACATACATACATATATAGAAGGAGGAGCTATACTCAAGTTGACGATTCTTAATATTACTGATTAGATCTTTTTCCACGATGATTGGTTTAATATATGGAAAGTTTTTAAGGATGCATTTTAATGATATTTTAATCAATCCTTTCAATGTTGAAATAATGTAGTTGAGATGAACCCATTGAAAATGGAGGAGAATATGACTGACTATATTCTCAAATAAAAATACTTAGATGCATTTTTAATTGTACTTATTTTTGTACACTTGATCTTAGTCAAAATGCTGAGAAAGGTATTTCTTCTTATTTCGTTTTTTAAATATTTTAATTATGTTTTTGATATGATGAGAGTAGAATGCAAAAAGATTTTTGTATTTTGTGATGCACCCAAATATTGCTCATTCTCAAAACGATGATAATAATAGTAATATTTATTAGACTGATAATAATAATAATAGTTTTAGAAATTTGTGCTGGTTTATTCACAATTTGTTACTACATATTTCATCTTTCTTAATTAATTATATTGAATCTTTAATCAATGAAAATTTGGCCTATTTTTTAACACTTCTAAAAGGTAATAACAAAACAAGTAAATTAATAGGTGAAAGTAATATTATAAGCTTAATTTCAAAATTCAATTGGTTATCAAATTGGGTCTAACTTATTAGTTTATAAACTTTCAAACTTGTATATACTTTGTGTTTGAACTTTAAAGTATCTTGATAAATCTAAAACCTTTAGGAGGTGTTTGGCTCACCAACATGAGTTGAGTTGAGTCGGTATAATATATCAGCTCAATGTTTGGTCCACCAACTTTAATTGTTGGTGGAGCCTAGTTGGTATCTTTTACCAACTCACCCTATGTAAACCCCTAATCTTGTTTTACTAGCTAATTATGTTTAAGTCCTCTTAACTATGTATTTAAGCTCTTGTAATATGTATTTATGATGTTGTGTTAGTAACAATGTATGGAAGGCTTAATGTATATGTATGTAAGATTGAATGAGGAAAAAAAAATGCTAAGTATAGAATGTCAAGCTCTCAGGTGAAGTAGAAAGAAGTTAACACTTAGAGGAAAGTAGAAGATTTTATGCGTTGGAGCTATGACACGCTATGCGGCTAGAAGTCCAAGAAGGGGACGTTATGGATAAAAATAGCTATGTGATATGTGGAAGGCCATTGAAGAGGTAAGATGGCTCTTGGATGAGAAGGAATGGTCGAGGCTGGTATGGGGGAAGTATGCAACCAACCTTGTGTGCAAATGGTGAGGGCTAAGTTGGCAAATGAGGTGGTTGGGGACCAAAGCATTAAAGGGGTCATTCAGAGGATGCGACAATGAATAGAAGTATGTGATGGCCAGAAAGGACTTACGTGATCGCAAACCCTAATGCGATGAAGTTGAGCTGAAGAGTTCAACTTAATCAGTTAATAAATGAGCTACATGGCAGCCTTAGAAGCGTTGAATTGAGGATTAACATGCCAGGTGTCATTTAATTAAGATAAACCTACATGCAAGCCCAAGTATAAATAGTCCTTGCAAAGAAGAGAACGGTTTTGCCAAAAAAATTTCTTTACTTAAAGGAATTGTTGTTGCCATTTGAAAGCTTGGAAGGAAATGAAGAAGCTCTCAACAAGCTCGATAGATTAAGGAGATTTCTGTCCTATTCAGAAGAATTTAATACTCAAATTCTAAGATAAAGGAGTTAAGATGTTTATGGACAGATTCATTAAAGGAAATATAATTAGTTAATGGCTGGAACTAGAACTATGGAATCTAAAACATTGAAATCTAAAATGGTATTGTGGATGAATAAGCAGGCATCTGCACATGAGAACAAGCAAGCAGCTGATCAACCGATGATATGCGTTGATGCGTGTAAATATTAACAAAGTATTTACAACCGAGACACGTTGAGTGTGTCGTAGAGTGGACGCTCACTGCATAGGCTAAGAGAGGCATTCCTGTGCCTATCCAAGCACCATGAGTGAAGGATTGCCACCATTCAGCAAGTTGTAAGGTAAAATGGCTAAACGTAGATGATGTAATGAGATGGGTTAGGATGCGATAACCTTGGTCATGGTTCGATGAAATTACTAGTATGCGATGAAGTTAAGTTTATGTGTTAAGCTCAAAAGGAAGCTACTTATGCTGATAAGGGACCTTTCCTTATTTTAAGGCAGATATAGATAGGAGAGGCTTACAGACCCTTGGATAAATAGCTTAAGATATTGAGTGACAAGTTTTGATAAATAGTTTATAATGATCAATGTTGCATATGATTTCCAACGTATAATCGATTCAACATGCAATTTTAAAACCATGATTTCTATGACGCATGCTTTACTCATCTGTTCGAAGCATGACCCATGTTTTCAAATAAATAGAATTTCATATGTGAGTTTAGCATGTGATTTCAATAAATTTATGCCTATGACTTATACTTAATACTTACAAGGCACTATGCGATAACATAAATTTATGAAGTATGGTTAACTCACATGAGTATTCTATTATTACATTTGTAATATGTTTTAAATGTTTAAATGCCTTGTATAAACCCTACTCTAATGTTGGTATTGAAGGCATGGTAAGGTACCCAAATTTCAGTTACACTAGGGATCATCGACATCAAAGGTATGGTAAGGTAGTCAGGACCCAATCTATCTCCACGTGCACATATGACCCATATTATCGACATTGATGAGATCGAGCAAAAGAGCTCTCTTTCAACTAAGGTTATTAGGGATTGAGCAAAAGGACTCTCCCATATGTTCAGACAGAGGAATAAGGCTACTTTACGGGAATAATAATAAGCTTCAATTTAGGGTTTAATATATGATATGCTTTCATGTTTCCAATTTTAATTCTAAACCTTAGAAGTGATCATCTAATGTTTTATGAGAAGCCATGTCTATGTTATTCATGTTAAAATCTGTTTTATTTTAAATAGTCATTCACTGAGCATTTTAAGTTCGCACTTTTAAATGTTTTCTTTCTCTAGGTAGCGGTCGACGTCCTGAAGCCGAGTAGATCTTCCAGTCAGTCACTATCATAATTCTTCAGTAATTTAAAGTTTAGGTGGTTCACTTGTCATGTTCTAAATCCTAATTTTGTCTGTATACATCTTGGGTTTTGGAGTAGAAATTTTGGAGTCAAAAGTTGTACTTATAAATGTCTGATCTCTGGATGACTGTAATAGAATGGATGCGAATTTTCTGAAGTAGTATCTGTGTAGTTAAGTGATAGATGAGAGTATGTATATAATTACTATAAGATTTTCTTAACTGCTATCATGTCAAAACAGGTGCTAGAAATACAGGTTCATTATTACAAGTTGGATAGTAATTGTCATAAGAGGGTTGTCAACTGCTGTCTTCACACCCCTTTCTCAGGTTAAGAGGGCAATTTTGGAGGGGGTGTGATACCCTAACTCTCCCTTCTTCTAGTGTTTTTAATGGTTCCACCCATCAGCTGCTGTTGGTGACTATCGCCGTCACACTCCGAAAATTAACTCTGAATTCCAAAACTATCTCCAATGACAACTCTACTGACCAACTCTAGGCTTCGACAACCTTTGTGTGACCAACTCCGACAACCAATTCTGGGCTCTGATAACCACCTCCGATGACAACTCTGACGACCACCTTCGCGAAACCAACTCTAACGACCAATGTTAGGCGCCGAAAACCACCTTCGACAACAAAATCCAATGACCAACTCCAACAACAAACTCCACGAAAATCACCTTCGACAATCAACTTTGATGATCACCTTTGAGCGAGCAACTCCGAAGACTAACTCGGGACTTCAACAAGCACCTCCAACAACAAACTCTGGCAACCAACTCTAATGCCACTTTCCTGCGACCAACTTCGGTCTCAATAACCACCTCCAACTGCAAAACTCTAGTGAAAATCATCTTTGATGATCAACTTTGATGATCACCTTCGCGCAGCCAACTTCGGGCTCTGAAAATCACCTTTGACGACTCCGACTACCAACTCTAATACCCCTTTTATGCGACTAACTTCAGGCTCCAATAACTACCTCCAACTACAAATTCCAACAAAATTCATCTTCTATAATCAACTTTGACAACCATTTGTGACTATTATAAGACTGATGACTGTTAAAGTATGTTGTAAGGTTGTTGATTATATAAATAATAGTATTTTGTCAACATTAAGTGCAATATTTATATGTAAAAATTTGTAAAAATATGTTTTTATTTAATTGAATTCACATATAAAACAAGTGTTAAAGAATATTTAGACAAAAAATATGTATGTAGTTAAAAGGTATGTAGCATATAACAAAATAAAATCATAAATTAAGATTTTTTCTTAGAACATTTTCTACCCAGAATTAGTAAAAATTGAGATTTGTTCTCCAATGATCCTCCAAATTTGGAGGAGTCGAAAGTGAAATTGTTAAAGAAATGTGGTGACATTCTATTGGCTGCTAAGATGATAAGGTAGATTCAATTAAAAAAATCATGATAAAGTAAAAATACATAGCAACAATAGGAAGAAGATGATAATGAAATTCATGGAGAAAAATTAAAAACCAAAAGTTTTGATTTATCTGGTTTCTCATTTTATTTAACCATTTTTATGTAAGAAATGTAATGGGTTAATTGTTGTTCATTACTCAAGAAAGAAAGAAAGAAAATGCTTTAAAAATTAAAAGAAAAAACTGCAATATATATTTTATTCAACAAAGATGGGCAGAATTATTGAATAAAAAGTTCTAAAACAAAAATAATAATCATAAAATCATATTATTTAGATCCCGTTTGGTAACCATTTTGTTTTTTATTTTTATTTTTGAAAATTAAGCTTATAAACCCTACTTTTATCTCCAAATTTATTTCTTTGTTATCTAATTTTTTTCCAATGGTTTAAAAAATCAAGCCAAATTTTGAAAACTAAAAAAAGTAGCTTTTTAAAGTTGTTTTTGTTCTGGAAATTTGACTAAGAATTCAATAATCATTTCAAGAAATGTGAAATAAATAGACTTAATTTTTAAAAACCAAAAACTAAAAACGAAATGGTTACAAAATGGGATCTTAAAGTTTAAAAAACTGTATCAGATATCCTAGGCATATAAACTTAACTCTGCACCCCAAATACAGATATAAGAACTCAGAACAAATAATTCTGCACCCTAAATACAGACATATCAACTCCACAGATATATGAATTTCACAAACATATGAACTCCAGACATCCTATCTCAACTTAATGCCCCAAATAACTTAATTTTGTATACATATGTTATTAAATTTTGGGGTTTCGACATAAATGGGCTTAAAATAGGAGCTATATTAGATTAATATTTTGAACATTTCATTTTTTTTTTTTACAAAAAAGACTTGATTTTTTTTTTCCACTAATGTCAGTGGCTATTTACAATTTAGCCTTTGGTCCCACACACATATATAATTGTGATTCTCTCATCTTTATGCACAGACTTAGGGCTTCACTCCCATTAATGTTTCTTTTTAAAAAAGAAAAATCATTGACCCCTCAGCCGGCATTCGCCCGTCAGATTCAACTAACTGTCGCTGTCATTGTTCACCAGTCCACCATTCGCCTATCAGATTCGATCATCGTTCGCCAGTCCACTGTGCGCCATTCGCCTATCAGATTCGATCATCTTTCGCCAGTCCACTGTGCGCCATTCGTCCTCATTCATCAGTCGTTTGCTCGTCAAAATCGGTCGTTCGTCCTAATTCATCTACCGTTTTCCATCATCATCGACTTTCGGTTGTCGAGGTAAGCCGCTAGTCGTATTCTCGTTGATTCTTTCTCCCATTCACGATTTGTTACCTTCGTTTGTGTTGTGCACTAAGATCTAGTTCCCTATACAGATCCGTGGTAACCATGACTGAAGAAGAATAAGAGATGAAAATTGAGGGTTATGTATTATAAACCTCTATATGAAGATGGGGAGATGAAGATGGACTTTGTTCGTGCCGCCTATACAGATCCGTCGCATCAAGACCGAGGAGAACTTTTTTTTTTTTTTCCTTAAACTCTAAATATATATGTTATAAACCCCCAAGGGAATATACATTCCTTTACTTGATATATGTGAATTATATACTGTTGTATATACCATTGTTTATTTAACATATATTGTGATTTTTATTCAATATTAAGTCAATATGTGATTTATATACTGTGTGATATCTAATAAATAAATTCGATTAAACAATATATACTCTTAATTTTGTATATTGTAATATCTACTGATCTTAATTTTGTATATGTTCCAAGGTATATTAACAATGTTTCAAGGTATTTGTTATAATATAAAAATTAATTGAGATTTTTTTTATTTAGATTTTATGTGTATTGTGATATATATAAATTTTGATGTGTTGGGATTTCTGATTACTTAAATAGATATATATACTGTAAATGAAATTTATGATATATATTGCTATTTATGATATAAATTATGTATATATCATGGTATATTTCATATATTAGATTATACGATGATTTATGTCAAACATTGAATCAATATCTAATTTATATACTATGATATATTTCATATATTGATTAAAATATTTTCAAATACCTAACAAAATATTCTAAAGTATATTTTAAATAGCCATGATTCCGCAATAAAAAAAAAAGTGAAACAAATGGAAATAAAAAAATAAAATTTTATCAAATGCATTTTCTCTCTCCAATTAAATTAAATAAAGAAAAAACTCTTAACAAATAAATGCATTTTCTCTCTCCATTTGAAAAAATGAAAAAAAAATCATATTAAATACATATTCTCTCTCCATAATAAATACATTTTCTCTCTCTATTATTAAGAAAGTTTAGAAAATAAGGAAATATAAATAAAAATCAGGAATAAAAATAATAAAAAATAGTAAATTTGTGAAAAAAATAATACTAAAAATCTTTCTTGAAAAAATTTGAATTTAAAGACATTTTTTAAATATATGGCCTAAAAAAGATGTTTTATGTAAAAATCTCTTAAATTTTATAAAAGAGTCTAATATATAGGTCTTCTTACGTTCAACTTTTTTCTTTGGTTCTTGATTTCAAATTGTGTCTAATAAACCTTTAATCTATTCAACGTCTTTTTTAAAGAAAAAGAAAAAAAAGAATATTGCAACTACTCGACACAAAATTGAAAGTTTAGAGTTTTATACCACAAAATTCAATTATAACTTTTATAGATCTATAAACTTCTAAAAATTTTGAACACGTCACGAAGTTTTAAAAAAAAAATGTCACGGACTTAGGGACCCATTTAGATTTAAAAACTTAGAAACTTTGAGATTTATTAGGCATTAAAGATATCCAAATTCCTTTTAAAGTTTAGACACTTTTCTTGCATAAGCTCAAAAGCTTTTGTTCTTAAACTTTTAACTTAATCTAATATGTTTCTATAATTTGTTATTTGTATATAAATGGGGTTGGAGGAGAATCTTTTATTTCCTTATTTATATGCTCCTAATTTTTTTAATAAATTTTTATTTCACCCTATCGGATATGACATAATTCTTTTAGTGTAGATATTTATTGAGTCAAGTAGATGCAATTGATACCGACAAAATATAACTCTTTAAATTTGGACGTGATTCTTCGAATGTATGTTTTGTTAAGTACAATAGATATAATTGATAGTAATAAAATGCAATTGTTTAGGTAGAGATAGCTTTATTTCGAATTGTTGCATCATTTTACGTAGGGATGATGAATTGGTGTATTCTTTTTGCATATGGGTGAAAGGCATGTATAACAAAATAATAATAATAATAATAAATAAATAAATAACGCATTTGATTACATTCTTAAAAAATAATTTCATGTGATGTAAGTTTAGAGAAAATTAAAAAATAGAAATAAAAGGTTTTGCAAACAAATTTATTAGCTATAGACGAAAATAGATTCTTGAAGAGGAGATAAATCCTTGATTAAAGAAACAAAGATATGATAACTTTGTAGTATCAATTAAGGGTGTTCATGGGTTGGATTGGATTGGGTTGAAAGACTTTTTAGACTCAACCCAATTGTTCAGGTTGTAAAATTCTTCAACCCAAATAACTTTTATTAAAAAAAATGAACCCAACCCAACCCAACCATTTGGTTCGGGTTAATCGGGTCATTTATTTAAAATTTTGTTCTAAAAAGAAGCAAAACATAAATATGTAAAAATCTAATTTAATTATTTTCATATATTGAATTAAGAATAAGATTAACGACTCAATTTCAATTTATGTAGTGAAATTTTTTTTTCTAAAGTGCAAAGAAACTCTTAAGAGTAAATTATTCAAAAAAAAATATTGGAATTAAATAAAATTAAAATCAATATATGTATAAATAATTGTGTTATAAGTAATAAAAAAATATATTTTAAAGTTAATAATAAATTCGGATCGGTTCGAGTTGGTTTGGGTTATGTTAGTTGAACTAATGAACCAACCCAACTCATAAAATTTTCATTTATTTGAACTCAACCTAACCCAAATGAGTTGATAACTCAACCCAAACCGCACGGATTGAGTTGAGTTGATCGATTTTTCGGGTCATCAAGTTTTTTGAACACCCCTAGTCTTAATGTTGATATAATATCTCAATTATTATGAATATCATAATAATAAATAGATGTCGATTGTTTAGTGTCCCAAAACCATTTGTCATCCTTCATGTTGTCCATGTGTCTTGTAATTATTCATGCTTGGTGTCCATGTAATAACACATCCTACTTATCACTTTGCCTATAAATAGTAGTATTTGGTGGATCTTAAAATTACACATATATTGGTGAGAATTTCACTTCAAAATTTCACTAATTTTCATATTATCCAACTTTACAATTTTAGTTATTTTATGTTTTTAGTTATGTTATTTTATATATTCAATATTGTTATATAAATATATTATTATATTATATTTTCTCTATATATGTGTTCCTGTTGTGCTCCTCAAATTCACAACACGTTATCCGCACGAGCTCTTATCGTTTTTCCCGCTAAAGGCAGGTTTTAAAGGTATGTCGATTTTTTCCTCTTCATTATTATTAATAAATTTAATGTTATTTTGCATATTCAATATCTATTGAATTTCTAATATAAATACAATATTTTATGATAGTGTTGCCATGACAGATCTCACAAAATTAGAATTTGTCGCCCTTAATATTAATGACAATAATTATTTTTCAAATGTACTTGATGCTGAAATTTACCTAGATGCTATGAACTTGAGAGAAACAATTAAAGAAGGAAATACGATATCCAGGATAAAGTAAAAGCTACGATTTCCCTTCGTCATCATATCCACGAGGGATTGGAAATGAAGTATCTTACAATAAAAGATCCAAGTATATTGTGAAAAATTTTGAAAGAGAGGTATGATCATAAAAAAATAGTTATTCTTCTTAAAGCTCGTTTTGAGTTGATACACTTGAGGCTACAAGATTTCAAATCAGTAAGTGATTACAACTCCGCATTATTTAAAACCAGTTCAAAATTTTGTTATGCAAAGAAAAAAAATTACTGATGTTGATATGTTAGAGAAGACATTTTCTACATTTCATGTCTCGAATATACTCCTGCAGCAGAATATCGAGAGTAAGGTTTTAAATCGTATTCTAAATTAATTTCATGTTTTCTCGTGGCCGAACAAAATAACGAGTTATTGATGAAAAATCATGAATCTCGACCAACCAGAACGACACTATTCCTTGAAGTGAATGCTGTGAATTTTAATAATAATCGTGGTCAAGGCCATGGCGCGGTTGAGGTCGTGACCATGGCCGAGGAAGAAATAATTATTATTTTCATGGTTGTCATTTTAATCATTCAAATTTCAAAATAACCACACAAAATGATGATCACAAAGGAAAAACTCCACAAGATAAGAGTTCAAAAAGTGTTGAAAATAAATGCTTCCGATGTGAAATGACTGGGCATATGACAAATTTGGATGTGACAGACTTCTTTAAATCTATCAAGCTTCCCTGAAGGAAAAAGGAAAAAAAATGTGGAGGTAAATTTGTCATACCAGGATAATG
This sequence comes from Benincasa hispida, assembly GCF_009727055.1. NCBI lineage: Eukaryota > Viridiplantae > Streptophyta > Magnoliopsida > Cucurbitales > Cucurbitaceae > Benincasa > Benincasa hispida. The sequence goes on from NC_052353.1 coordinate 59,386,705, forward strand.
ATATATTTGACACATCCCATATGACAAATTTGGATGTGGCGGACTTCTTTGAATCTCCTGGAGAGAATATTGGCGTAGTTGATGAAATATCAAGCATTTCTTTTGATTTTGAGAATATCTAAACTTGATGTTATTGTTTTCTTTTACCCATCTTCATGTTTTTTAGTAACTTTTCTATATTTTAAGTGTTGTTTTTCTTATAATAATTATTTTTTTTTAATGAAGAAACACGAATCATTTTCATATGTTGGGTGATTAAAAAATGAGCAAAGAAGATCTATGTCTGACAGACAGTGTAACTACACACAATACTTACAAATAAAAAATACTTTTCCAAATTGACAATGGTGAAAGTAAAAGTAATTACAATATCAGGTTCTGCAAATTTAATCGAAGGTTTTCGAAAAGCAAATATTATTTTGCCTAGAGGAACAAAATTTACAATTGACAATAAATTGTTCTCTAGTCAATCAAAGAGAAATCCTCTAAGTTTTAAAGATATACGTTGCAATGGTTATCATATTAAGACTGATAGTAAGAATAATGTGGAATATCTATATATCGTATCCATTGTTTCAAATGAAAAACATATATTGGAAGAGTTGCCTGCTTTATTTTCTAGATTATATAATACTCATATACGAGAAATTGAAACATATGCAACAATGAACCTGAAGTTCATGAATCCAGACATATTTACAATTTGGCATGACCGATTGGGTCATCCAGGATCTATAATGATGAGGAGAATTATTGAGAATTTAAATGGACATCCATTGAAGAGCCAAAATATTCTTCAATCTAATAAATTATCATGTGATGTTTGCTCTCAAGGAAAATTGATAATTAGACCATCACTAGCTAAAGTGAGAACTGAATCACCTGCATTTTTAGAACGAATTCATTATATGTGGACCAATTAACCCACCAAGTAGACCATTTAGATATTTTATGGTATTAATAGATGCATCGAGTAGATAGTCACACGTGTACTTATTATCAAGCCAAAATCTTGCATTTGCAAGATTACTTGCTCAAATAATTAAGTTAAGAGCACAATTTTCTAATTATACAATTAAAACCATTCGTCTTGATAATGCTGCTGAATTTACATCCCAAGCTTTTGATAATTATTGTATGTTAATTGGGATAAGTGTTGAACATCCTGTAGCTCATGTTTATACATAAAATAGTTTAGCAGAATCATTTATAAAACGTTTGCAATTAATTGCAAGACCATTACTTATGAGAGCTAAGCTTCCTTCATCTGTATAGGGACATGCTATTTTGCATGTACTGTCACTTCTATGCTTTAGGCCAGTAGCTTATCATAAGCACTCGCCATTACAATTAGTTTATGGTCATGAGCAAAATATGTCCCATCTGAAAATTTTTTGGTGTACAGTATATGTTTCAATTGCTCCACCACAACGCACTAAGATGGATCCTTAAAAGATGTTAGGAATATATGTTGGATATGATTCCCCATTAATTATTAAATATCTTGAATCCCTAACGGGTGATGTACTTACTGCACGATTTTCTTATTGTCATTTTAATGAGACAAATTTTTCAACATTAGGGCGAGAATTAAGAAGTTGGAAAAAGAAATTACATGGAATGAATTGTTATTGTCTCATTTGGAATCCCGTACAGATCAATGTGAACTTAAAGTTCAAAAAATAATTCATTTGTAAAATATAGCAAATCAATTACCATATGCATTTATAGATGCAAAGAAAGTAACTAGGTCACATATACCAACTACAAATGTTTCATCGAAAATTGATATCTCAACACAACAAGTTGTCACTAATAAGTTTGGAACATTCCAGAAGCGTGGTAGACCGGTGGGTTCCAAAAATAAAAATCCTTGAAAACGAAAAATAATTAATGGTGAAAAAGACTTGGTTGAGGATGTAAATACCTATGAAGAAATCCTCGACATGACTAGTGAGGAAGGTGAAATACCTAAAGATAATAATGAGATTTCAATAAACTATGTCATGTCAGGAAAAAGATGGAATCATACTAATGTAATTATTGACAACATTTTTGCATATAATATTGCTCTTGATATTATATCTAAAAATAAGGATCCTGGACCAAAATCTGTTGAAGAATGTTGATATAGAAAAGACCGACTTCAGTGGAAAGAAGCAATCGAGGCAGAAAAAACTCACTTTAAAAACGTCAGGATTTTTTACCAGTAGTCCAAACACCAAAAGGTGTTAACGTGTGGGATACAAATGGGTATTTGTGAGGAAAAGAAATGAAAATAATGAGGTCATAAGATATAAAGCAAGACTAATTGCAAAAAAAAATTTCACAAAGACCTGGTATTGATTATAAGGAGATATATTCTCTAGTGGTGGATGCAATTACACTAAGATATTTAATTGGCTTGATTGTGTATAAAAGTCTGCATATGCATCTTCTGGATGTAGTCACAACACATTTATATGGATCTCTTGATAATGATATTTATATGAGAATCCAAGAAAGATTTAAGGTACCTGAAACATATACATCAAATTTTCAGGAATGGTATTTCATAAAATTACAGAGATCACTATATGGATTGAAACAATCAAGATGTATATGGTACAATCGCTTGAGTGGATATTTATTGAAAGAATGATATCAAAATAATCCAATATATCCGTGTGTTTTTATAAAGAAATCACAATAGGGATTTGTTATTATAACTGTATATGTTGATGACTTGAATATAATTGGAACTCTTGAAGAGCTTTCAAAAGCAATAGAATATCTTAAGAAAGAACTTGAGAAGAAAGATCTCAAAAAAATAAAATTTTGTCTTGGTTTGCAAATTGAGCATTTAGTAGATGAAATATTTATTCATTAGTCAACTTATATAGGAAATTTTTTTGAAAAGATTTTATATAGACAAAGCACATCCATTAAATATTCCAATGGAAGTTCATTCATTGGATATAAATAAAGATATATTTCGACTTCGAGAATATAATGAAGAACTTCTTGGTCCTAAAGTACTATATCTTAGTGCAATTGGTGTACTTATGTCTTTTGCTAATAATACAAGACCATATATTGCATTTTCAGTAAATTTATTAGCTAGATATAGTTCTTCTCCTACAAAAAGACATTGGAATGTAATTAAACGTATATTCCGTTGTCTCCGAGGAACAATCGATATGGGTTTATTTTATTAAAAAAAAATCAAATTTTGATCTAGTTGGTTATGTAGATTATGGTTATTTATCTAATCCACATAAAGCTAGATCTCAAACAAGTTATCTATTCACATGTGGAGAAATTGCTATATCATGGCGATCGGTGAAACAGACTATAGAGGCCACTTCCTCAAATCATGTTGAAATTCTTGCAATTCACGAGGCTAGTCGAGAATGTGTATGGTTATGGTAATGACTCAGCACATTCGTGAAACGTGTGACTTGTCTTCTAATAAAAATCTTCCAACAATATTATACGAAGACAACACAGCTTGCATAACCCAAATCAAAGAAAGATATATTAAAGGAGATAGAAAAAAACATATTTCATCGAAACTTTTCTACACTCATGATCTTGAAGAAAATGACAACATCACTGTACAATAAATTTATTCGGAGGATAACCTGACAGACTTATTTACAAAGGCATTACCAACAACAAATTTTGAAAAATTGGTACACAACATTGGAATGCGGCGACACAGAGATCTTAAGTGATGTTTTCGTGAAGAAGAGTAAATATATTATAGTCTTTTAGGAGTATATATTATATGAAATATGTACTCTTTTTCATTCACCAAGGTTTTTTCCCATTAGATTTTTCCTAATAAAGTTTTAATGAGGTATATTTCATATATATATATAGACATCTAACGGGGAATATTATGAATATTATAATAATAAATAAATACCCATTACTTAGTGTCCCAAAGTCATGTGTCACCATTCATGTTGTCCATGTGCCTTGTAATTATTCATGTTTGGTGTCCATGCAAGTTTACATTCTACTTGTCACTTTGCCTATAAATAGTGGTATTTGGTGGATCTTAAAATTACACATACATATTGGTGAGAATTCCACTTCAAAATTCCACTAATTTTCACATTATCCAATTTTATAATTTGAGTTATTTTATGTTTTTATTTATCTTATTTTATATACTTAATGTACTATATTATATTTTCTCTATATCCGTGTTTCCATTGTGTTCCTCAAATTCACAACATTAATATATATTTTACGTTCACTAATGAAAATTTAAATTACATGTCAAAAAAGTCTTTTATTTATCGGGGAAATAAAAAGCAAAATGAAAATAAAATCATATAAGAGTTTACCAAAACTAAACCTAGGAAGCTTTGTTTTAAAACTAATATAGTATTTGTGAAAATATTTTTTTAATTATATATTTGTTAGGTTAAGAAACATTTAATTAAAAAAGTAACAATTTAATCATTGAATTTTAGTGGGTAAGGTTTAGTCTCTATAATTTTAAATTTGTAATGATTTAGTCGATAAATTTTAAATAAGTAATAATTTAATATCATTACTTAACCATTTGCAACGATTTTTAATTTTTATTGTAAAAAATATTATTAAAATTTAATAAAATCTTCATAAAGTGGGGCAGGTTTTTCCCCTATTCTCCATTTTATTCTTTGTGATACAAAATTTTTCATTTAATTTTGGGGATTAGAAAGGAAATTCTCCATTGAAAATTTGTGGGGATTGTGTTTCAAGCATGATTTAAAATTTCCATTCAAATATCGAAGGGATCAAAATCTTGATTGGGAAGAATTTCATTTTTTCCTCAATTTCGACGAATTGAGGGATTTCTGGAAATTTCAAGAATATTTCAATTTCCCATTTCGATGAAATTTTGACATTTCGAAAAAAATTTTGATTTTTTTTAATTAACTACGTTAGTCTAGTTTAAAATTTTCAATTTTATGGTTCTGATTACATACAATTTTATAGTTTCACACATCAATGTCATTTATGACAAAGGATTACATTTTTTATGTGCTACTTTTCCTAATTTTCAAAGGTAATTTCTCAATTTTTAACTTTATTTTCGACCCAAGACTTTCATTTCCAGAGAAATTGAATTTGAAAAAAAAAAACAAAAAGTAATCTATATTTATTTTTAATCTCATTCAAACTTTTTTCGTTAAATTTTTATATCATTTCACCTCAAAATTAAATTGGCATGAGTTCTTTTTTCTTTCACCAACCAAAACTTTCATAATTTTCACATGAGTTCACCTCAAAATATTCCTAAACTTTATATTATTGTGTAATTATTTTTCCATTACTTTTTTAAATTTCGGGTCTCACATCAACATTTAGACATATATTTACAATAGACATCTAAATGTTGTCTTACTTTATAAAAATTGTGATTAAAAATGGTCTCCTAATTGAATTGATTTTCACCCAAAGAAAGACACTTGCAGCTTAAAAAGAAGGTAGCATTTATAGAGAGATCAAGATTCAAACGGTGGAAGCGTTCCACTCGAAGAGAGGGCGTCGTCTCATAGTCTAAGCCACAATGAAAGTTTCATTAACTATTTATAACAATTTCCATCAATTCTCATATTTTTTTCCAAAATTTTATCGATATCGATATTTTCATAAAATCATGTCCTCGAAATTTTTATTGATATCCATATTTAGAATCTTGGTTTCGAGTGGGTAATTATCTCATTTTGCTTTTTAAAAGCAATTAAATTGTATAGATTATATTGAAAAGTTTTTATTAAATCTGTAAAAAAAAAAAAGTTTTATTTAAATGATTAATTTTACGTGGAGAATTTGAACTTAAAAGTGAAATTATTTAAATTTCTTAGTACAACCAAATATTTGCCTATCAAATTATTCATATATATCATCTAGGCTAAATTATTAAAAAAAAAAAAAAAAAAAAACTTTAAACTTTGTACTTTTGTGTCAAAAATAATTTTAAATTTTCAAAATTTTTAAAAATGTCTTTAATTTTTTCTAAAAAAAAAAGTCTAAAATACTCCTAATATCGATTCTGGATGAAAATTGTTAGTGTTTTGTTTCAAAAATATCCAAAAGACTAACTAAGCTCAAAATCTAACTAGTTGGGTAAGGTCTATGGACAAATCAAACCTAAACTAACATGGCCCCATAGAAATTTTATAAATAGAGAAGTTTCTCTTCATTTCGAGGTTCAAACATTAAAGCTCTATATATAATTTAGAGAAAATTCAAAATTTTAGAAGACATATGAAGGTTGAACAAACTTTGAAGACTCCAATTCGTCAATGACAAGAAGCTTTCTTCCTAGACTTCAACTTCATGTACATTAACGCAACATACTCTCCAAAGGAAGTGAGTGCATTCAAGAGATCAACAAAGCCAGATTGAGTCCAACATATATACGATCAACGAGCCCAAGATTGATTCAACGTACAATACAAAAAGTTAAGATCCACTGTATGAGATCAACAAGTTCCAATGTATAAATCGACAAACCAAGTTTACTTGAGAATAAGTATTTGCCCTCAAGTCAAGTATACATACGAGAGAGAGAACTAGATGATAAATATTAGAGCTTATATTGTAACCATATACAAATCATGCACTAATTTAGTTCATTTCACGTATCAAAATACATGTTGTTGGAATCTCAACAATAACAATAATGATGACTATGAATTATAAAAGGGGAGAAAGGGTGGAGTGGCGAAGCTGGGGAATATATTCCAATTCTCATCCACGTTTAACTTACGAGAAGTTTTTCCGCCACTCCACTCATCACGGAGAATCATAATCTGTTAAGTATGGGCCTTCATCGATTAATGAAATTTTCTAGGTTCATCAATTAATGAAATTGTTTCAAAGTAGAGATGATAGGGAAGCGTCGAGTGGCACTCTACCTCCTTGTCCCCATCCTATTCCCCTTGTCGGAGAATCTCCATTCAAAAATCAAGTCCTCATGGAAAAAATGCATGTTTTCATTTTTAGATTTTTATTATTTTTATCATAAAAACTAATTAAAAATATTAAATATAGTACAATTGTATACATTTTTATGTTAAATTTATTGTTTTTGTTTTATTTGAATGTTTTTTTTTTATATTTTTTTAATAAAATACGATAACAAACATTTTCTGATCCAACATGAGACATTAATATCATTTTTAACTCTTTGACTGACATTAAAAATGGATTGGACAATTTAAAAAATGAGGCATTAAAAAAATTAGACAATTATTGAAAAAAATCGATAAAAAACCGACATTGAAGATAGCGTACAATGTCAGTTTTAAAATGACATTGAGATGGTGTAAAATGTCAATTTTCAACCGACATTAAAGATAACTGGTACTGAAATTTCGTTCAACTAAAATGGCGGTTAAAAATCGATATTAAAGACAACCGACATTAAAGACCTTTTATAACACGATCTTCAATGTCAGTTTTCAACCAATATTGTACCCCTTTAATGTTAGTTTTAAACCAACATTAAAGCCCAATTTTGTAGTAGTGACTCCACTGGGAGTTATTTAATTTGAAATTCAAAATTTGAGTTTTAATATAATATATATTAACTATATATCACATTTAATATATAACCTATAGTTTATATTTCTCTCACATAACCTATAGTATTAATATGAATCATATTCATATTAATTTTTAACATATAGTTTTTATATGAATCATATTCAAATAGTTATTTCTCTCATTAAAACTTTATATTATAATGTATCACATTCATTATATTAAATTTCGTTTAACTAATTTGAACAATTCCAATTAATTCAAAATTAACTTGATTCTCATTAATCCTTACTGAGCTAACAAGGGAGCTTTATGGACTTACTTACATATTGAAGCTCCAATGATACAAGATTAATTAATTAAATTAATCACCTTTCATTAACTATCGGTCACTCCATTAAAGATCGACAATTACACTCTTCGGATTATAGATATATTTTTATGTCCATTGGATATAACCAATCAATAGTGTATTGACCCTTCACAAATTGCTCGTAAGTACACCTGGGTCAAGATTACCGTCTTACCTCTGTAGTTACATTTACCTCCTTAAGTACCACTAGTCCCTCCTCTAATGAACAACTAATCATAGTCCAACTATAACTGAATCCCTCTCGAACCAAGAGAGGATGTGGCGCCACATTGTTCAAGACTCAGAATCAGCCCTTAAGGGAGAAATTCACACTTATCCTAACAAAGAGAATGAGTGACTTTCTTCTTATGTAGTTGTATTCCCAACTCCCCAATCAGAAAAATCCCCAAAATGGTAGGCATATCGAGTCAACGAATCTGGTCATTCTCACCCATGCAGATCAAAGTGCCACCCTCATAGGTAGGAGTTTACATCTCACTCAAGATTAAAGTCAAGTCACCTATGGTCATCCTGGTGAAGTGTAAGTCTCTTCCAGCAACGATGTTATAAAGAGATACTATTCATTTCGTGATTCGGTCTTATACAAACTCTTTGTATATGATACCCTCACTCCCATGTCTCCACATGAATGATCAGGATCAAGTCATTTGTAACACTTTACAACAACTGTAATAATTATAAATCAGGTCATATACGTAGTGTTACCAAGATAAGGTATCTAGCATTATCCATCTACTACAAATCGTTCAGATTATTACTTAAACATGATCCACTTGTATGTCTCCACATCTATGTTTAAGTTACATCCAATAACCTTAGATCTTAGTTTATCGGATTGAGTTAATGCAACCTAAATGTCAAATAAAATACTTTTTATTTTATTAAAAAAAATTGTATTTACAAACTACAAACTACAAGATCCACTAGATTTAGGACACTAAATCCAACATGTTGAATAGTATGAAGTGTAGTTTATATGGGAAGAAGAAACCGCACCATATAAAGAAAACAACAAATCAAAAACACGTCACATACTTACTTTTCCAATTGAATTCAATATGTATTTGAGGTACGTACTTACTTTTCCAATTGAATTCAATATGTATTCTAGGGTTTGTGATCAATTATGTATGTGTATCAAATGTTTTCTTCCATATTGTCGGTTTGGGCTTACGTAACACTGTCAATATCTAATAACTTTATAGCCACTAAAGTGACCAAGAAGGCAATACCACGAATTATTAGGTGGACGTGTTCTTAGACTCCATTGTATAAGTACTTGGATAAGAATGTATTCTAACCCAAAAAAGTAAGCATTTATTATAGTTTTTAAACAATTACTTATAGTTTATTAAATGATCACTCATATTGTAATAAATGATCGTATAAATCACATTAAACGATGTCCCACATATTTCTAAATAATAGCTCACATTAATCTAGAAGTTCGTTTACAAATTATGTAAACGATCACTTAAATTTGAGTAAATGATCGTTTAGACAATAATGAACGAAAGTTTAGTAACTAGTAGTTTATTTCATATTTACTGACTTGTTTACATCATCACATGTAGACTACTGTTGTGACGAAACTTATATCAACAGCAGATGAGATGAGGTACAAGGAAGATCGGCTAAGAGGGGTGGATTTGATGCAAGGCGAACGACCAAATAAGACCTGATGAGAACATTATTGATCAACACTCCCTCGATACCCATGCTGATCGTCAAGAGACATCTGAGGATCATGAACTATTCAATGAATATACTTATGAGCATGACCCCCATCAATCATCACGTCCCTTTGTATTTCTCATGTAAATGGGTGTCATCAACAATGGTTACAGGGTAGATACAGTTTCAGAATCCCCTAATATAGGGACTGAATTCCACGAAGACGTACTTAAAGTATTGTTCGTCTTCTCTTTCAACCTTAAAGACCGTGCTAGGATTTGCAAGTTTCAATGCTTCGTCTTATGTATTAATAAGAGCATATGATCTTTTCAGCCACCCTCGTGCGCACACTAATGCAAACACTCTGGCATGGTAAGCCCGTTCGTAGCTTATATTCACTCCATAATCTCATCGGACATCTTCAATTATATCCTTTATGCGGTATGTTCAACCAACTTGATCGTATTTAGACTTGATTGAATGTCCAATAACCTAAATTTTTATTTGCAAATGTCCCATTCTCATTTCAAGAGAACATGTATGGACGCTCTGATATTTCGTCACTTTGAAGGAATCACTTTTAATTTTTTTGCACGAACCCTCCACATGCATTCCTCCACCGAACACCATACAGTTAGCAAGATCTTTGTCGACTTTTTTACACGGTAGTTAAAATTCTTTCTTATTGTAAGCATCGAAAATTTAACTGATAATTCATATTTCAAAAAGAAAATCTGACCAACCTTTATATCATCGTCATTCAGATAGTTGTGGGGTATTGTGATGAGGTCATCATACGATGGACCCTCCATTGGTCTGGGTATATCCATCAATGGTTGGATTGGAATAGCGGAATTCTTTTTTAAGCGAAGGCATCGCCACTGGTGGGATGGGAGCAGATGGGATTCGAACATGAATGGAAAGTGTTAGAATTGTTTGTGGTCCCGAAGATTGTTCGTATACATGGTCATAATCAAACTGTGAAGTACATCTAGATTGGATATTATGACCGATCCAATCTTCAGTTCTATCATCACCCAAGTTACATGGCTCAGTATTCTCATATAGTAAAGACATGGTGGGAATATTTGAAGGAACTCTATAAGGAGACAACCTTGAGCGGAAGCAAGATCGTCCCAAATCCATTTTTCATTGAATGTAAGTTTTACAGTAAATCAAGAACAAGATATGCATTTACATAAATTATAACATGCATTAATATAGGAAAACTTAGGGTTTCAAAAATCCTTACCTTTGAAGACTATTGTTCAAGAATCTCTTGAATAAGTCACGAACGAATCTCCTTCTCCAAAAGGGACACAACCAAACGGAGCCTCCTGCATTCTTCTTAGGGATTGAGAATGACAAGAGGTGTGGGCTCTACTTTAGGGTTTTGGAAGAGGGAAGGAGATGGAGAGGAGGAAAGAGAGGAGAAGAACTTTTCTTCTCTTTTCGTTTTTTCCAAAGAAAACTCTTCTCTTAGTGTTTCATGGAGGAAGATGAATGAGCACCACCCCTATTTCTAACCCCTTTCATCACGTATTTGGCTGAGAAAAATTAGGGAGAGGGAGTTAATTAATTAATATTAATTTAATAAAATTAAACTAATGATAATTATACATATAATAAAAACCTTATTTTATGTATATAAACTATATGTTATATCCCATATAACACGTAATCTATAGTTACATATGGTATCAAATACAATATAACCTATCGATGTATTTTCTCTCAACCAAACATGACATTTAATATAAATCACATTTATAGTAAACTCATTTATACGAATCTCATTCATATAATTGATATTTTGATCATATCCAAATATTTAATTCCTCTCAACTTATTTATGATATTTAATATAAATCATATTTATATTAAATTTAATTACATGATTCTCATTCATATAATTAGTATTTGAATCATATTTAAATTCCTTTCATATTACCTTATATTATAATGTATCAAACAGATTATATTAATTATATCACATATATAATTAATTTAATTAATTATATCATATGTAATTAATTCCCTCAATTAATTTGAACCCTTCAAATTAATCAAAAAATAATTCTCAATTAAATCTTTGTTGAGCTATAGAGGGATCTTATGTACCTGTAGATTGAAGCTCCAACGATACTTGGATAATTAATTAAAATTTTTGATTAAATTACCCAACATCCAATAACTGTCAATCATTCCACTAAAGACCGACAATTTATGTGTCTATTGGATATAACCAATCAATAGTGCGATGACCCTTCACAAATTGCTCGTAAGTACAACTGGGCCAAAGTTACCGTTTTGCTTCTGTAGTTACATCCAACTCTTTAAGTACCACTAATCCCTCTAATGAACAATAAGTCATAGTCCAACTATGACGAAGTCCTTCTCGGGCTAGGAGAGGGTGTGACCACTATGTTCAAGTCTCAGAATCAGCCCTTAAAAGAGCAATTTATTTACTTACCCCTGCATCGAGGAAGAAGTGAATCCTGTCTCGTGTAGCTGTGTTTCTAGCTCCCCAGTCAAACGAATCCCCAAAATGGTAGGTTTATTGAGTTGGCAATCTGGCCACTCTCACCCATACAAATCAAGGTCTACCTTCATGAGCAGGAGTTCACAAATCACTCAGGATTCAGGTCGTGTCACCTATGGTCATCCTAGTGAAATGTAAGTCTCTATTATACAAATCATATGTCCACCTTTATGAACAGGACTAATCATTTCGTGCTGGAGTGACCAACAGTTAACGAATGGTGGATCTCGTGACTAAAAAGTTTAGTTAGTTATTCACGTACCGTTGGAGCTTTAAGCTACAGGTCCATGAGGTCCCTTTGGTAGCTCAATGGGTTCAAGTTGAGAATCAGATTTTGGGTTAGTGTGAAGTGTTCAAATTAACAAGAGGAAATTCAATTATATGTGATATAATTGTTGCGATGAATTAGATACATTAATTGGAGGATTTAATATAAATATGATTTATATTAAGTACCATAAAAGAGAAAAAGAACTACGGTTTATATGTTTCATATGCTAAAATATTAAAACTATAGGTTATAAATATAATATGATAAGTTGGTTATCATATTTATTTATAATATATTAATTATATGATAATTAATTCTTTTTCTCTAATAACCAATTGAGTGAGAGGTCATTGGAAGTTTTATAGTAACCGTGAGATAAAAAGAAAATTGTTTTCCAAAAATTAAAAGTTGATTTTCATTCGAAAATTCTCACGGAAAAAGGCTATCAAGTAAAAATAGATTTTACTAAGCAATAGCCGTTGAGAGCATACACGATCGCTTAGAGTTGACTATACGATAGTTACTCGTTGATCATTGCTACACGATCGAGTAGCAAAGTCTATACGATAGGCTTCCATTTTCTAAACGATCGAGTACATCGTCTATGCAATAGACAGTGTTCATATCTCCCACTTACTCGATCATATGCCTCCTGTCTTCCTCAATCCAAGATCATATAGAGCCCACAACTTCTGGATTCTCACATTGAGAATACCAAGGTAACATTTTTTGTGGTATTCTAACTCTGTTTGTGAATTGAGTTGGACTCGATTGGGTTCGAGGAGCATCCGATTGTTCGTGTTGTTGGTGTTCTGTTGTTACGTTCGAGGGCTGTGTTGGACGCATTGGAGACTGGTCGAGGGATACTTGAAGAATGGTTCTTCAAAGGTACGCATACTCTATCCTTTAAATCTTTTTGTAGCATGCTAAATTCTATATATGCATAATCTATTCGTTTCCGGTTAGACTGTAATTGTTGTGTTCAATCTGAATGGAATTTGGAACGATCCACTTTCGCTGCTCATGAAAATCCTCATTTGTTATTTCCTTCAATTGGTATCAGATCTAGATTGTTCTGATATTTCAAATTCCATTGATGTATTGAACTTCTTTTACAGTCGTGGTGGGTCTTAAGTTTGTTCTGCAATGTGTTTAAGAGTTAAATGTGTTTGTGGATGTGTTTATGGATGTTTACGGGATGATTGCCTCTGTTTAAAGCTTTCTTTAAGTTTACATATTGTTAATTTGTAAGGGTCCCTGCGTTTTAGGGCATTATTAACTAGAAATCAAGTCTGTATTCAAAGTGTTTGAAGCGTTTTGAGTCGTTCGTGATGAAGTTTCAAAGCATGGAGATGCAGTTCTCATCGAGGAAGAAAACCAAAGGTTGTCGCATCGTGTAGCCCAAGCTAAACGATCGTTGAGATTTGACTAAACGATCGTGTAGTATTTACTAAACAATCGCATAGCAAATGCTAAATGATGGGGTAAAGTGTTTACTCTATCGTGTAGTGTTGGTTGCTCAATCGCATGGATGCTTGGGTAAATGACCGCATAGAGTATTTGATGCTCGTCATTTAATAAAAGGCGCGCGCACTAAATGATCGTGTAGTTCAACATGCTTCATCACATAGTTATTGACTACACGATCACCCGATATATGATACCTTATGCTTGCTCAATGATCGTTTAGACGATTATGCTTTACTGCATTGTTCTCGTCTACTTGATCATTTAAGGCATGCGTTACACGATGCGTGCTACACGATCGCGTGACCTTCATACTTCATCGCATAGTTAAAGGTACACAATCATTGCTAAACAATCATTTATGCTCCTACAGTTTTGCTAGACGATCACACGGAGTTGTTACACGATCAAAGAGATGCGATCTTCACCTAGACGGTTCAAGACCCGGTTTGCCTGTTTGAACTGGTGGACTCATTGTTCTTTGCAATAGTTAGTTTTTTTTTTCTTAAGAATTTAAGGCTAATTATCCCAGTTCATCAACTTTTACTTAATGTACATGAGATGTATGTTTGTTTATATGCCATAGTGTATGAGCTATAGATTTAAAACCCACCTTAGGTTATGCATTTTTTTTAATGCATCATATATTATAAGTGTTATAATATAGTTAATGGCATGATGAAATTACAAGAAAGCATATTCATGCATCATGAAATATAAGAGTTATATTTATGCATGCATTAAGCATATTAATGCATCATATTTATATTGTAAGAGTTATAGTATAAGGGTGTATGAGAGTATGTATGCTTGGTTCATTGCTTTGTTATATAAGTGTTATATACCAGTAATAATGAATAAACAATGCATGGAGCATGACACTTAGACTTATTTATAAGACTTATGAATGCCTTGTATGTGTTGCTCTGCATTATGGATGGTTTTAGTTGTTTCCTATTATAAGTGTTGTAATGGAAATTAGAACTAAAATCAATAAGAAAGAGTTGCATGCGAACTTAGGTGAACTCATGTTTTAAAAGGGTTTTAAAATTTGATTGAGATAGACCAAAGTTCCTGGTTCTAATGAGATTAGATACCTAAGTTTAATCATTTAAATCGATTTAATAGGATTAAATTGATTTCCATAAAAGATTAAATTTGTATTAAATCTATCTATAAGGGACCTTTTGTCAAAGATGGGTTCTGTCTAGGCTGAGGTATTTAAGCTAACGGAAATGAAACACCCCTCCTTGGCTATCTACCTGGAAAGGTGAATTAGATAGAATTGCTACAAGTATGCATCAGTTGATCAAAGAATTCGTTAAAGATTTTAATGAATGATGATCAAAAGTTGTTCAACTTTCCAAAGTAAGAGTTACTTTTGAGCAAACCTAAAAAGTCACTTAGTTAAAATTGTTAGCTGTGTTTTTTCTAAGTAAACTAAACCTTAGGTTATAAAATACTCAGTGGAAGGAAAAGATATATATGATATGTCGATTCCACTCAAGTTTTTTCCTTAATGTTCACATTGTGAGATTCATGCTTGGCCTTGGGGTGCCCTGGCAGCATCCCTCTTCGGATGATGTTTGTTAAGACAATATCAAGATGGACGAAGAGAGTGTTTATAGTAAGTGTTTGAAGGATGTGTGTCAACATGTCCTACGGTCTCCTTCATTGATTTGCACCATGAGATCTTCTTGCATGGCCTCATGGCGCTTTGGGAGCGTCCCCATTCGGATGGTTTTGTGCGATTGATCAATATCAAGGTGAACTTTAGAAATGGAAAAGGTTGCTTTAGTTTTTGCCCCAATCGGATTTTTTCCCTTTGGTTTGGCTGTTTGGGGCAAAACTCTAGGATCTAGAAAGAAGGGTCTCACTTACGGAAAATTGTTAAGCAAGTTAATGATTTCTTGACCAAATCAATGATGGCTAATCGTTATAGGAACAAGAGTTGTTCTAGTATTAATGACTAGTTGAGAGTGTCTCAATTCAGAGGAGGGATAAATTGACTACCCTTTGGTGGCTTTTTTCCTAAATCATTGAAATGTCATTGCAAAATTAGATGTCACACGGGGTTCATTTAGATTTTGCTAAACCAAATTGGATTTTGTTATAAAGAGTATTTGCTAAAATCTAATATAGATCAACGTGTTTGTTTTTTCAGCAACATGTATGATTTTCTGTTAGTTGCCTTTTTTAATTTGACCGATTACATACATTGGAAAGAGTCTCTTAAAACATATTTCGTGGTAAACGACCTCGAGTTTGTCATGGAGTGTCCTTATGTCCCGACCCTTAATGCATCGCAAAATGTTCATAATGCTTATGAAGTGTGGATGAAGGCTAACTCATTGGCCCGACTTCAATTTTGGCTAGCATACCTAATGCATTAGCCAAAAGGGTTGAGAACATGGTCATTACACATGAGATCATGGACTCGTTGCAAGAATTTTTTGAACGTCAGTTCTCACTTTTTGAGCAAAAAAGGATTAATGACAAAGAAACCAGTAGTGTCAGTTCCCATGATAATCTCCAGTCTTTCTTGAATGTTAAGGGACTACAAGAGAAAGAAATTGTTGCTGACTCTGATGAAGTTCATCGACGAGAATTGTTCTCTAAAAGAGAACTTGGAACATATTTAGGTTCTGACATTGATCCCACTACTCTCCAGAAGAGGAAGAAATCTAAAGACAGTAAATGTGATTTATTTGTCTTGGAGATGTGTTTGGTAGAGAATGATGATTCTGCTTGGATACTTGATTCAGGTGCTACTAATCACGTAAGTTCTTCCTTCCAAGGATTTAGTTCCTGTAAAGTGTTGGAAGATGTAGAGATGACTCTTCGAGCCGGTACTGGTAAGGTTGTTTCAGTTGTTGCTGTAGGCAGACTGAAGTTATTTTTGGACAAGAAACGTTATCTGTTACTGGATAATGTTTTTGTAGTTCTTCATATCAAAAGGAACTTAATCTCGGTTTCTTGTTTGATTGAACAAGGTTATACCGTCTCTTTTTCTGAGAATAAAGTGTTTATTTTCAAGAATGGTATAGAGATTGGTTTTGGTTCAATGGAAAATAACTTATATGTACTAAGGTCGTTAGTCATAAAAGCCTTGCTTAATACTGAAATGTTCAAAACAGCGACAACTGAAAAAAGACCAAAGGTTTCTCCTAAAGAAAATACCAATCTTTGGCATCTAAGATTAGGTCACATCAACCACTTCAATAGGATTGAGAAGTTAGTGAAATGTGGACTTCTAAAATGTTTAGAAGAAAATTCCTTGCCGGTATGTGAATCATGTCTTGAAGGCAAGATGATTAAACGACCTTCTACTGGAAAAGGTTATAGAACCAAGGAAACCTTGGAGCTTATACATTCAGACCTTTGTGGTCCGATGAGTGTTAGAGCTCGAGATGGGTATGAATATATCATATCTTTCATAGATGATTATTCAAGATATGTGTATCTATACCTAATATAACATAAGTCTGACGCTCTTGAAAAGTTCAAGGAGTATAAGGATGAAGTTGAAAACTTGTTAGGTAAAAAGATAAAAACACTACGATTTGATCGTGGTAGAGAGTATATGGACCTTAAATTCCAGAACTATATGATAAAACATGGAATTACGTCCCAACGCTCGGCCCCAGGTACACCTCTGCAGAATGGTGTATCAGAAAGGAGAAACAGAACCCTGTTGGACATGGTTCGGTCTATGATGAGATATGCTCATCTTCCAGACTCGTTTTGGGGATTTTTAGTGGAGACTACATGTTATATTTTGAACAACGTTCCTTAAAGAGTGTTTCTAAAACACCTTTTAAGTTGTGGAGAGGTCGTAAAGGTAGTTTACGACACTACAGGATTTGGGATGTCTGACCCCCATGCTAGTGACTAACCCTAAAAAGTTGGCACCGCGTTCGAAAGTTTGCTTCTTTGTAGGCTACCCTAAGGGAACGAGGAATGGATAATTCTATTATCCAATTAAGAACAAAGTGTTTGTGTCGACAAATGTTATCTTCTTGGAAGAAGACCAGATCAGGGATCATTAACCACGAAGCAAGCTTATTTTACATGAGCTTTCTAATGAGACTACTGAGAGTTCAATAAGAGTTGTTAAACAGACTGATAGATTAACAAGAGTTGTTGATGTCGGTTCATCTAGTCAACCATCTCAAGAGTTGAGATTGTCTCGACGTAGTGGGAGGGTTGTGAGCCCATCGTAACACTACATGGGTTTGACTGAAGCCCAAAACATCATATCTGATGATGGAGTTGAGGATCATTTGTCTTATAAACAAGCAATGAAGGATGTTGACAAAGATGAGTGGATTAAAGACATGAATCAGAAAATAGAGTCTATGTACTTCAATTCTGTCTGAGAACTTATGGATAAGCCTGGTGGAGTAAAACCTATAGGGTGTAAGTGGATCTACAAGCGAAAACGAGGTGTAGATGGAAAGATGTAGACCTTTAAGGCTAGACTAGTGGCAAAGTGTTATACCTAGGTCGAGGGAGTGGACTATAAAGAAACGTTCTCACTTGTTGTCATGTTGAAGTCTATCAGAATTCTCCTATTCATAGCCACATTTTATGATTATGAGATATGGAAAGTGGACGTCAAGACTGCCTTTCTGAATGGTAATCTTGAAGAGACCATCTACATGGCTCAACTAGAGAGATTCATTGTTCCAGATCAAGACAAAAGGTTTGCAAGCTTAATAGGTCCATGTATGGGATGAAACAAGCATCTAAATCATGGAACATATGTGGATGATATCCTATTAATTGGGAATGATGTAGGTTTTCTGACTAACATTAAAACGTGGCTAGCCGCCCAATACCAAAGGAATGATTTGGGAGAGGCGCAGTATGATTTAGGGATCCAGATCATTCAGGATAGTAAAACAAGAGGTTGGCCTTGTCTTAGGCATCGTACATTGACAAGATGTTAATCAGGTACTTGATGCAGAATTCCAAGAGGGGTTTATTACCCTTCAAGCATGGAATTATTTTGTTTAATGAGCAATGTCCTAAGATATCTCAAGAGGTTAAGGAAATGAGACGGATTCCATATGCTTCGGCTTTTGGAAGCCTTATGTATGCAATGTTATGTACTAGACCTGACATTTGCTACGCAATAGGGATTGTCAGTCGATATCAGTCCAATCTAGGATTAGATTACTGGACTACAATCAAAACGATTGTCAAGTATCTTTGGAGAACGAGAGACTATATACTCGTGTATGGAGATAAGGATTTGATCCTTACAGGATACAAAGATTCTGACTTTCAGACTGATAGAGATTCTAAAAATCGACATCAGGGCCAGTGTTCACTCTAAATGGAGGGGTTATAGTTTGGCGAAGCATCAAGCAAGGATGTATTGCAGACTCCACTATGGAAACCAAATACGTAACCGCTTGTGAAGCTACTAAAGAGGTTGTTTGTCTTAGGAAGTTCCTTACAAATTTGAAAGTAGTTCCAAATATGTTTTTGCTGTACACTTTATTGTGATAACTGCATGGCTGTGACAAATTCTAAGGAACCTCAGAGTCACCAAAGAGGCAAGCATATTGAACGGAAGTATCATTTGATCAGGGAGATTGTGCATCGCGGTGATGTGATAGTCACAAAGATCGCGTCAGAGTACAACGTTGCTGATTCGTTTACAAAGACTCTCGCGACTAAAGTGTTTCAAGGTCATCTAGAGAGTCTAGATCTACGGGACATACGGCACCTTGTCTAGGGCAAGTGGGAGATGATACTGAGGTATAGAGT
Source organism: Benincasa hispida (assembly GCF_009727055.1). Lineage (NCBI taxonomy): Eukaryota > Viridiplantae > Streptophyta > Magnoliopsida > Cucurbitales > Cucurbitaceae > Benincasa > Benincasa hispida. The sequence continues at coordinate 59,406,343 of NC_052353.1, forward strand.
ATGCCCTAGTTTATTGTATATTGTACTGTTTTATGTATTATACATTAGTCTCTCGAGGCATTAGGACAAGTTAGAGATTGTTGGGATTGGTGTCCTAATTCTCTCGGTGGTCTCGTAGTTTGTAAACATTTTGTACACATTGTTTTGTTAAAATAAATGTTATTTTATTTGCATTTACTCATATCCAATAAACTAAGATCCTGGTTATTTCATGTAACTTAAGCATGTATGTGAGACATACAAATGGATCGTGCCTTAAGTAATAACCTAAATAGTCTGTAGTACAAGGATAAAAGAGGGATAACTTATCCTGGTGATACTACAGATATGGCCCGCTTTATAGATATTTACAAGTGTTGTAAAGTGCTACAAATAGTCTGATCCTGACCATTCATGTGGAGACATGCGAGCGAGGGTGTCCTATACACAGAGTTTGTATAAGACCAGACCACGAGATGATTAGTCTCTTTATATAACACCGTTTATAATTAAGACTTACATTTCACTAAAATGACCATAGGTGACATGACCTTTATCCTAAGTGTTTTGGGATCTTCTGCCTATGAGGGTGATCTTTCGATTAGCATGGTTGAGAATGGCCCGATTGCTAACTCAACAAGCCTACCTTTTTAGGGATTCGTCTGATTTGGGAGTTAGGAACTGAGCTACACAAGACGAAATTCATTCATTATTCGAAGCAGGGGTGAGTAGATAAATTGCTCCCTTAAGAGTTGATTTTGGGTCTTGAACATAGTGGCCACACCTTCTCTTTAAAAGAGATGACTCATTCATAGTAGGACTATGACTAATTGTTCATTAGAGGGATCAGTGATACTTAAGGAGTTAGATGTAACTATAGGGGCAAAACGGTAAATTGGCCCAGTTGTACTTACGAGCGATTTGTGAAGGGTTATCGCACTGTTGATTAGTTATATGGACACAGAAATATATCTATAGTGCGAAGAGTACAGTTGTCAATCTTTAGTGAAGTGATCAACAGTTAACGAATGGTTGATCTCATGATTAAAGAGTTTAATGAGTTATTCACGTACCGTTGTAGCTTCAAGCTACAGGTCTATGAGGTCCCCTTAGTAGCTCAATGAGTTCAAGTTGAGAATCAAATTTTGGGTTAGTTTGAAGTGTTCAAATTAACAAGAGAAAATTCAATTATATATGATATAATTGGTGCGATGTATTAGATATGTTAAGTGGAGGAATTAATATAAATATGATTTATATTAAGTAGCATAAAATAGAAAAAAGAACTATGATGAAATATTAAAACTATAGGTTATAAATATAACATGATAAGTTGGTTATCATATTTATTTATAATATATTAATTATATGATAATTAATTTTTTTTCTCTAATAACCAATTGAATGAGAGGTTTGGAAGTTTTATGGTAACCGTGAGATAAAAGAAAATTTTTTTTCCAAAAATTAAAAGTTGATTTTCATTCGAAAATTCTCACGGAAAAAGACTATCAATTAAAAATAGTTTTTATTAAGTGATAGCTGTTGAGAGCATACATGATCGCTTAGAGTTGACTATACGATAGTTAGTCGTTGATCGTTGCTACACGATCAAGTAGTAAAGTCTATGCGATAGGCTTCTGATTTCTAAACGATCGAGTACATCGTCTATGCGATAGACAGTGTTCATATCTCCCACTTACTCGATCGTCTACTCAATCGTATGCTTCATGTCTTTCTCAATCCAAGATCATACAGAGCCCACGACTTCTGGATTCTCACACTAAGAATATCAAGTTAACACTTGTGGTGGTGTTTTAACTATGTTTGTGAATCAAGTTGGACTCGATTGGGTTCGAAGAGCATCCAGTTGTTCGTGCTGTTGGTGTTCTATTTGTTGCGTTCGAGGGCTGTGTTGGACGCATTGGAGACTGGTCGAGGGATACTTGAAGAATGGTTCTTCAAAGGTACGTATACTCTATCCCTTGAATCTTATTGTATAATGCTGTAATTTTGGTATATGCATAATCTATTCGTTTCTGGTTAAACTGTAATTGTTGTGTTCAATCTGAATGGAATTTGGAACGATCCACTTCTGCTGCTCATGAAAATCCTCGTTTGTAATTTCCTTCAAATATAGGATTAGATCATTGGACTGTTGAAACCATCCACAAGTATCTTTGGAGAACAATGGACTACATGCTTGTGTATGGGTCTAAGGATTTGATCCTTATAGGATACACTGACTCTAGATCCATCACCTTGGTTTTGGCTTGTCCACATGGGTTACATGGAAGACATCAAACTACGAGTATTGTCTTTTAACAAGGTATTGACGCTTATTCATTTCTCGGGGTACTTTAGCTAAAAGGGAAACTGCGGGTGTCATAGCCACCCAAGTTAATCATAACCCTAAGAAAGAGGAGTAATCTCCTTAAAAAATAACATACAAACTTTCTTTTACTTCACAACATGCTTTGACTTTTACAAATTTTCTTTTTAATTATTCTACACTTGGCTTTTACAATACAAAACAAGAGTTTGGCAAAAAAAAAATTAAGCATGCATTATAGGTTAGCTTTCAGTCACTTAACACCTATCATCTAGACCTTTTAGGGTGAGAACAAATGTTTAAGCCACATAATATAATTTTAAGCATGTAAGACCTAATTTCATTGGACAAAGGACTTAAAGATGCATGAGATAAGAATTTTTTTTTTAAAAAAAAATGGGCTACATAATTTTTTGCAAACCTAATCACAAAGAGGGTGCATCATCAACTATTGATCATAACAAACCAAGCAAGAGAGCAAACAAGCAATTCAAGCACATAAATATTGTCCGAGCACAATACTCAAGGATCCCAAACTATCACAACATACCACACCCCCAACTTAAAATGAGACATTGTCCCCAATGTATCTCTAATCTAAGCCCAATAAAATAAAAAGAGTCAAGGGAACAAAAAACTCCCTTGATGACGTTTTCGCACAAGGGATGATGGTAAGAGGCTCGCACTTAGATTGATCTTCTTCTTCTTTTAGGATAGAGGAAAAGATTCTTATAAAAGAAAAATAAGAAGTTAAACTAGAAAGCAGTTGAAAAAAAAATCACCTGGTTCCCTCCAAGAAGGGTAAATTTTTAATGTTGGTTATTTGGCATGACATGTCCCTTGTCAAGGTACAAATAAATTCTCTTATTTCTCTAGTCCCTTCTTGGATGAGTCAATATAGCTCAGTAAGGCTATAAGGCTCTTCATCTTTTGAAGAGGACTAGACAGGTTGAATTTGGTGTTTTTAGTCTATGACAAAATAGGAAAAAAGAAAGAATCAAATGACTCAAATGACCCAAAAAAGTCGAAACAAAGAAAAGACTCAACAAACTCGCGAGAACTAGGAGAGGAGAATTAAAAAAATGTACGAAATACCAGGAGTTAGAATAGGACAAGGTCTTTTAATCTCTAACTCTATCACCTGGATGTCGTCGGGTTTAGGTTTGGAATCCTCCTTAGCCTCACAAACTGGCAAGCATGGAGTGACGTCCTCATCATCACTGGAGTAGTAGCACTTCACAAGGAACTCTGCCTCCAAGCTATAGACGATGGGCTGCTCTGGCACGCTCTCCAATCTCTGCACGATCTCTGTCAGCCACGCAAGCCGATCATGCTTTGCAGCTGAGCTTGAACGTTCTGCTGAAATTGAAGAGAGCTATTGGCAAGTTTAGAAATTCAGAATTCCAAAGTCATACCGGGCACGAATCTCCAAGAAGTGGTTCCTCCTCCTCCATCGTGTTGACATGGACTACCTCATGCCTCTAAGTCTCCGAGAAGCTTAAAGAATAGTCTGGCAACGACTCATCTAGCCTCTCAACTGAAGATGCAAGTCGAGTAACAAGATCACTCAAACTTTGCAAGTCAGTTCTAGTCTTTACCTCGAGGTAAAGGCTCACATGTTAGAAGCGTTCAAACTCTTGCTGCCTACGGAGAGAATCCTGTTGAAGCTCAAAAGTACTATCAGCAAGCTCTATAACCAAAGCCTCTTGGTTGGTGTGGTGCTGTGAAATCTTGGTTGTCCAAGCTCTACTATTGTTCTGAGTATCCATGGTCAAAAGACTCCTCCCACCAATAATGGTGAGGCTCATAGTCCAAATGACCATAATACCCCTCCTCAGAATGACCATGTGGTATTGGACTCCATTGCAACCTCGAGTCTACTACTTCTGCTTGCTGCAAACTCCACCCTGTCACGTGGCCAACCAAGGTGATCAACTCGACAATGTAGCGATCAAGGCCACTTACCTCGTCGTCAAGAATGCAACTTGGTTTTCAGACGTCCAAGTTGATTTAGAAATCTTCATGTTCAACTGACACAAGAAAGAAAACAAATCAAAGCAAAAGAAACTTTAACTATAAACTAACTAATAAGAACTAATTGGCTTCCTTGGCAACGACATCAATTTGATGAGATCAGAATTTATCATCGTCCATAAACCCTTGCTATCAAATAATATTTATAAATCATCGAACAAACTACTTATACTAACTGGTAGTACAAGCGAAAAGTTTGGAGTCGAACCTTAGGGAAGCACAGAAGATTAGTTCCTCGAAGTGCATTTTTAGTTAAAGTGGTAATAGGGGGAGAGAGTCGATTAGATAAGTCGAATTGCAAGAAAATAAAATATAGAAATGAATTAATAGAGACGCTCTAGCTTAGGGAATTGGAATTGCTCGATGTAATCTTGATTGTCGAATTGCTTAATGTAATTTTAGTTTCTTAACTATGCCTAGCCCAATTGATTAGACATCCAACCCACGGTCCTAATTACTTAATTAGCTAAACATGCTCAAATGAATCCATATAAAACATGATTAACCAACTGCAATAAGTTCTAAGGCTTACGCTAGGATGAATGTTTAATTCCACCATCTAATTAAACATTCAATGTGGTTTCTCTAGGTTAATGAGAGTAATACTATTCATTTTAGACAATGAATTGCAAGCCTAACTAACCTATGGCTTCCTTTGAGATTAATTTATAATTATATGTCATATATTATACGTTATATCTAAGCATTCAAATTACACAACAAATTATTGGTTGTCAATCAATAAAAAAATTATGTAGTTCATAAACACAAAATTCAAATTGAAACCCATAGACAATAATATGGAAATTACATCCAAATAAAACTCCAAAAAATTACACTGTTCCAAATCCCTAAACTAGAGAGCTAGGTCTTACCTTCCCAGGGAGATGAAGAAGAGAAGAACCCGACAATGTCTTCACTAATTACATGAGATGGGGAGAAAAATGGAGGAAAATACAAGTGGAGAGGTGAGAAGAGGAGAAAATCGGCATAGGAGCTGATTTGAAGGTTAGGCCCTAAAACAAAGAAAAAACGTTTTATACAGCAGTTGCAGCGTTGCAACCCTGCGACAGACCACGCGCATGCCTCCGTCAAAATTTGGAGCGTTACAATGGTACCTTGTTTTTTGGCATTATAGAGGCTATTGTCTTGTAGCATTGCACAACACTCCATCCAAGGGCATTTTCGTCATTTCACATCTTTTGAAGCTTGGTTGCTCAAATTAGCTCCTAATTGCTCCAAATTAACCCCAAACAGCTCACAACAGCTGATTCTACCTCCAAAATGGTTGATGCCTATAAAATCATTAAATAAACACATTAAACATAGTAACAACCTAGAATTAAGAAGAGAAAAATAGCACATTTTTTGTGCTAATAAAGACAGGACCACAAAATGAATCGTCTCTCTTTATAACACTATTGCTAGAAAAGACTTACATTGCACCAGGATGACTAGAGGTGACTTGACCTTAATCTTCAGTAAGTTGTGAACTCCTGCTTATTAGAGCGATCCTTTGATCTGTATGGGCAAGAGTGGCCAGATTTTTTGACTCGATATACCTACCATTTTTGGGATTCATCTGATTGGGAAGTTGGGAACACAGCTACACAAGAAAAAATTTACTCATTCCCTAGGGTAAGTAGATAAATTGTTGTTAGAGTTAAACAACATGCAACAGAAGAATCAAGGATCTATAAGCATTCTAATTCACTAATTTTGGTAAAAACTAAAGCATGTTGTTCATAAAAATGGGTTTTCAGAACATATCTTTGAAGAACTCTTCAAGAAAATTGTTGTTCAGCTGCTGTCTTCACTGGATATCAACGTGAACCACCTCAAAACCTTCCCTACTATGCTCTTAGAGTTTTAGACAAAGTTGTGGGACTCAAGAACAACTCGTAAATGTGGAGAAACAAGGGAAGCTCACAGCAGCATGTTGAAGAAGACAACTTCTTCTTCACCACGATTTTTCTCTCAAAATTTTGTATTCAGCTCCTTTTTTTTCTCACTTCTCCAACAACTCCAAACTTCTTTATATATCAAGATGAACATGCAAAGAAATGGAGTGCATGGCTTGCAGCTCATGCTTGGAGAATCAAGGTAGAGAAGATCATGATTTGTGTGTGAGCATAAAAGATGATGATAATGGAAAATACTCTTTTTCCATTATGTGTCATGCAAAAACGATTTTTCCATTTCATTTTTAAAATACAAAATGAATTTTTAATCATTTCAATTTAAAATTTGATTTTCTTAAATTAATTTCATAAATCAATTTTAAAAAATAATTAATTTAATATCAAATATTTGATATTAAATTAATTTATGCACAATAATCATCTTTATATATTTAAATCATATTTAAATATTTTTTCTCTTGTTCCATTTAATTTGAACGTTTCAAATTAATTTCTCAAGCTACCCTAAAGCATACCCATTACGAGCTAGTAGGGGGACCTCACGGACCTATAGATCATGAGCTCCAACGATCCGAGATTAATCGGCTAAACTCATTAGACCAATCTAACCCCCATTCATTAACTAATGGGTGATTCCACTAAAGCCCAAAGTTGAACTCCCCCTACTTTAGATATATTATGTCCACTCGAAATAACCATGATTAGTAAGTTAACCTTTCACAGGTTGTTTCTAATAACGGCTGGGTCGAATCTCTGTTTTACCCCCGAAATTACCTCTTGTTCCTTAAGTACCACTGATCCCTTAATGAACAATTGATTTGTGATCCAATCAACAAATCGAATCCCTCTCAGGCCAATGAGAGGGTGAGACCTCTTGTTCAAGACCCAGAATCAGCACTTAAAGGGAACAACCTCTCCACTAACCCTAATCGATTAGGAGTGAATTCCCTCTTGCACCTTATGTTCTCAGCTATTCATCCAGTCTTATCCCCAAAATAGTAAGCTTATCGAGTAGAGGCAATTGGTCTACTCTCGCCGTTTGTAGATCAAAGGATAATCCTGAACAAACAGGAGTTCATAGTTAGCTCATGATTGAGGTTAAGTTACCTAGGTCATCACTTTGAAATTGTCAGTCTTAAACAGTAAACAACATTATAAAGTAAGAGTGACAAGTTTCGTGGTCCGATCTTACACAAAACTCATTTGCACAGGACACCCCCACTTCTCATGTCTCAACATGCACGAATTAGGATCACTTCGTACGTAGCACTTTACAACTCTTTGTAACAACTACAGAGTAGGTCGCATCCAATAGTGTTACCAGAATAAGGTACCCAACATTTTCATATACTATAGATCATTTTGACTATTTACCCGAACCTGATCCACTTGTATGTCTCCACATAAAGTTCAAGTACTCATATAATAGTCAAGAGACTTAGGTTTATTGGATTTCTAAAAAAACAATATATTCAACAACAAATTTATTGAATTCTCAGAATAAGTTCTAATGTTTACAAACCACGAGTTTTAGGACATAAAACCTAACAATTGCTCCATTAAGGATTTATTTCGGGTCTTGAATAATGTGGCGTCACACCCTCTCTTGGTCCGAGAGGGGTTAAGTTATAGTTAGACAATGGTTAATTATATATTAGAGGGATCGGTGGTACTTAAGGAGTTAAATGTAACTACAAGAGTAAAAAGATAATTTTGACCTAATTGTACTTACGGGCAATTTGTGAAGGGTCAACGTACTGTTGATTGGCTATATCTAATGGACACATAAATATATCTACCATGCGAAGAGTGTAGTTGACAGTTTTTAGTGGAGTGACCGACAGTTAATGAAGGTTGATTAATTTAATTAAAGAGTTTAATTGATTAATCTCATATCATTGGAGCTTCAATCTGTAGGTTCATAAGGTTCCATTGTTAGCTCCATAAAGATTAATGAGAATCATATTAATTTTGCATTAATTTAAATTGCTCAAATTAATTATATATAATACAATTAATATAATGAATGTGATGCATTATAATATAAAGTTTTAATGAGAAATAAATATTTGAATTCAAATATTAATTATATAAATATGATTCATATAAAAACTATAGGTTAAAAATTAATATAAATATGATTCATATTAATACTAATTCAAATTTTGAATTTCAAATTAACTCTAAGGGTAGTTATTTAATTAACTTTTATCTCTCTCATAATAAGAACGAGGAAGTTAAGGGCTTTTGAGATAGAACACGATTTTGAGACACAAAGCTCTCTTAATCATCTTTATCTTCATCCTTCATCCATGAGTTTTTTTTTCTTTCAACCAAAACTTTCTCCCTGTTTCACGAAAATTAAAAGGCAAGCCCACAAACTCTGCATGATTCTCACTTTGAGAATAATGAGGAAGACATTGTGGTTGTGTCCTCGTTATGGTGTTCTTTATGTTGCTGTCTTGCTGTGATCTTGAATAGCAGGAAAGGTTCGAGATATCTTGTTGTGGAGTGGAAGCAAGAAGATGGTTCTTCAAAGGTATACAATATCCTTTCTCTTTTCTCTAATTTCCTAGTAGAATCATGCTTGGGGAAGATTTTATTTATCATGATGTTTCCGTCACTCGGTATTTTAAAGTTTTATAAAAACAACATTAGAGACACAAATGCGTTTACACGCTTCTGCTTTGGGAATTCAATCCCTTCAGTTTAACATAATTGAATAGTATGTGGTAGACATACAAGTTGATCATGTTCAAGTAATAACCTAAAAGGTCTGCAGTATATGGATAAGGTTAGGTGTCTTATCCTTGTGACACTGCGGACACGGTCCACTTTGTAATTGTTACATGAGTTGTAAGTGTTATAGACAATATGATCCATATTGTTCATATAGAGACATGTGAGTAGGGGTATCCTGTATGAAGAGTATACATGATCGGACCGCGAGATGATTGGCTTCTATTTATAACACTGTTAATTGAAGAGACTAACATTTCACTAGGATGAGCATAAGTGACTTGACCTTAATCCTGAAAGAAACCAGCGATGATTTTGCACAACAGAAAGCGGAGATCGCTCCCAATTTCGTATTTCACTGAATTCACAAAAAAATTACATACCCAAAAGAAACATAGATTATGTATAAATCAAGATTAATTTTATAGCATGCTTAAAATAAAAGAAATTAGGAAGAATAAACATATCTTTGAATAACACTTCTTCGCGTATTCCCTCGAACAGACTTAATCTGATCTTCCAGTTAGAACACCACCACAAACGGAGCCTCCTATATTCTCTAGGGTTGAAAATTGACAGGAGTTGTGGGCTCTACCTTTGGTTGGAAGAGGGAGGATGGGAGATTTTTTTTTTTTTCAGAGAACCTTTTTCCATGATTTTTCCGCAGAGAACTAAGGAAAAACATGAATCCACCCTCCATACCCCTATCTGCATGTCTTGGTTGAGAGATTAGTGGCAGGGAGTTGTAACTCCTCTCTCCCTTTAATTAAATTAATAATAAAAATATATATAATAACAACCTTATATATATATATATATATATATATATTTACTAAATGTTATATCGCATATAACACATAATCTATAGTTACATATTATATCAAATACAATATACCCTGTAGTTTTATTTTCTTTCAACTATTTATGATATTTAACATAAATCATATTTATATTAAATTTAATTACATGAATCTCATGCATAGAATTAATATTCGAACCATATTCGAATTCCTCTTATAATACTTTATATTATAATGTATCAAATACATTATATTAATTATATCACATGTATAATCAAATCATATATAATTAATTCCCTCATTTAATTTGAACAATTCAAACTAATCCAAAAATTAATTTTCAATTAAATCCTTGTTGAGCTACAGAGGGGATCTTATGGACCTGCAGATTGAAGCTCCAATGGTACTTGAATAATTAATTAAACTCTTTAATTAAATTACCCAACTTTCATTAACTGTTGGTCATTCTACTAAAGACAGAGAGTGGCACTCTTCACACTACAAATATATTTATATGTCCATTGGATATAACCAATCAACAGTGCAATGACCCTTCATAAATTACTCATAAGTACAGTTGGGCCAAAATTACCGTTTTGCCTCTGTAGTTACATCTAACTCCTTAAGTACCACTGATTACTCTAATGAACAATAAGTCATAGTCCAACTATGACCAAGTCCCTATCGGGCAAGGAGAGGGTGTGGCCATATTGTTCAAGCTTCGAAATAAGCCTTTAAGAGAACAATTTATCTACTTGCCCTAACATTAGGGAATGAGTGAATTTTGTCTGGTGTAGCTGTGTTCCCAGCTCCCCAATCAGACAAATCCCCAAAATGGTAGGCTTATTGGGTTGGCAATCTGACTACCTTCACCCATAAAAATCAAAAGATTGCCTTCATAAGCAGGAGTTCATAACTCATTCAGGATTCAGGTCATGTCACCTATAGTCATCCTGGTGAAATGTAAGTCTATATTATTAATGGTGTTTTATAATAAGATTAACCATTACGTAGTTCGATCTTATAGAAACTCATTGTATAGGATACCTTCGCTCACATGTCTTCATATGAATGATCAAGATCAGATCATTTGTAGCATTTTATAACACTTGTAACATCTACAAAGCGGGTCGTATCTGTAATGTTACCAGGATAAGATACCCAGCCTTATCCACCTACTACAGACCGTTTAGGTTATTATTCAAACAAGATCCACCTATATGTCTCTACATATTTGTTTAAATTGCATAAAATAACCTAGGATTTTAGTTTATTGGAATGGAGTGTATTCTCATAAAATAACATTTATTTTTATTAATAACAATTTGTTTATACAAAGTTTACAAACTACGAGAACCGAGAGGTTTAGGACATCAATCCCAATAATCTTTCACTTATCTTAAAGCTTAGGGAGCCTAATAATACAAATAAAATACAAAATACAATAATCAAGTGATATTTCTGCTCTATGTGTTTGCCTTTTCGATGACTTCTAGGTTCCTTAGAATTTTCCGAAGCACCACTGTTATCACAATAAAGTGTGATGGGCAAAGACATATTTGGAACAACTTCCAAATCAGTAAGGAATTTCTTAAGCCAAACAGTCTCTTTAGCAGCTTCACAAGTAGCTACGTATTCGACTTCCATAATGGAGTCCACGATACATTCTTGCTTGATGCTTCGCCATACTATAGCCCTTCCATTCAGAGTAAACACTGACCCTAAAGTGGATTTCCAAGAATCTCGATCAATCTGAAAATCAGAGTTTGTGTATCGTGTAGGGATCAAATCCTTATCTCCATACACAAGCATATAGTCCATCGTTCTCTGAAGATACTTGAGGATTATTTTGACTATTGTCTAGTGATTTAACCCTGGATTGGATTGATATTGATTGATAATCCCTACTGCATAGCAAATGTCAGGTCTGGTACATAACATTGCATACATAAGGCTACCAATAGCCGATACATAGGGAATTCGTCTCATTTCCTCAACCTCTTGAGGAGACTCAGGACACTGTTCTTTAGACAATACAATTCCATGCCTGCAAGGTAATAAACCCTTATTGGAATTGTGCATCGAATATTTGACAAGCATCTTGTCAATATACGATGTCTTAGACAAGGCCAACCTTTTATTCTTACGATCCCAAATAATCTGAATCCCTATAACAAACTGCACCTCTCCCAAATTTTTCATTTTGAATTGGGCGGTCAGCCATTGCTTTACATCAGCCAGAAAACATACATCATTCCCAGTGAGTAGAATATCATCCACATACAGCACAAGGAAAGCTAACGAGTTGTGATTTTCTTGTAAAGACAAGGCTCATTAACATCCTGGCCAAAGCCATAAGATTTGATCACAATGTCAAATCTTATATTCCAATATCAAGATGCTTATTTCAGTCCATAAATGGACCGATGAAGCTTGCAAACATTTTGCTCTTGATCTTGTTCAATAAATTCTTCTGGTTGTTTCTTGTAAATGGTTTCTTCAAATTACCATTAAAAAATGCAGTATTGACATCCATTTGTCATATTTCATAGTCATAATATGTGGCTATGGACAAGAGAATTCTGATAGACTTTAACATGACAACAGGTGAGAAAGTTTCTTCATAGTCCACTCCCTCAACCTGGGTATAACCTTTTGGCATAAGTCTAGCTTTAAAAGTCTGTACCTTTCCATCTACACCTCTTTTTCTCTTGTAGATCCATTTACAACCTATAGGTTTTATCCCATTAGGTTGATCTACAAGCTTCCAGATAGAACTGAAGTACATGGACTCTATTTCTTGATTCATGGCTTTATTCCATTCATCCTTGTCAACATCTTCCATTGTTTGTTTATAAGATAACGGATCCTCAACTCCATCATTAGTTATGATGTCTTGGACTTATGTTAAACCCATGTAACATACAGGTGGGTTCATAACCCTCCCACTACGTCGAGGAAATTTCAACTCTTGAGATGGATGACTAGATGAACTGACATCAACAACTCTTATTGATATATTATCAATAACTCTTGTTGATGTATTAGCCCCTTCAACAACTTTTGTTGAAGTCTCGGTAGATTCATTATAAACTTCACTCAAAATAATTTTACTTCGTGGTTTATAATCCCTCATGTGGTCTTCTTCCAAGAAGGTGGCAGTTTGTCGACACAAACACTTTATTCTCACTTGGATCAAAGAAGTATCCACCTCTCGTTTCCTTGGGGTAGCCTACAAATAAACATACTTTTGAACAAGGTTCTAAACTTTTTTAGGGATTGCCATTAGCACATGGGTTGGACATCTCCAAATTCTGAAGTGACATAAACTACCTTTACGACTTCTCCATAACTCAAAAGGTATTTTAGAAACACTCTTGGGGAACGTCATTCAAAATATAAATTGCAATCTCTGTTGCATATCCCCAAAACATGTCAAGAAGTTGAGCATAATTCATCATCGACCAAACCATGTCCAACAGAGTTCAGTTTCTTCTTTCCAATACACTATTCTGTTGAGGTGTACTAGGGACTGAGAGTTGGGATGTAATTCCATGTTCTATCATATAGATTTGGAATCTTAAGTCCATATACTCTCCTTCACGATCATATCATAATGTTTTTATCCTTTTACTTAACAAGTTTTCAACCTCAATCTTGTACTCCTTGAACTTTTCAAGAGCTTCAGACTTATGTTGCATTAGGTATAGATACCCAAATCTAGAATAATCATCTATGAAATACATGAAATATTCATACCCTCCTCGTGCTCTTACATTCATCGGACCACAGAGGTCTGAATATATAAGTTCCAAGATTTCTTTGGCTCTATAACCTTTTCCAGTAAAAGGTCGTTTTTGTCATTTTGCCTTCAAGGCATGACTCACATACAAGTAAAAAAATTTCTTCTAAAATATTTAGAAGTCCACTTTTTACCAATCTCTCAATCCTATTGAGATTAATGTGACCTAACCTTAGATGCCAAAGATGAGCATTTTCTTTAGAAGAAATCCTCAGTCTTTTTACAATTGTTGCCGTTTTGAACATTTTAGTATTAAGCACGACTTTTGTAACTAACGACCTTAGTATATATAAGTTATTTTTCATTTAACCAACTTCCATTCCATTCTTGAAAATAAACACTTTATTCTAAAAAAAAGGATAATGAATACTTTTGTTCAATTAGATAGGAAACAAAAATTAAGTTCCTCTTGATACGAGGAACTACATATACGTCATTTAATAACATATATTTTTTCTTGTCTAAAAATAACTTAAGCCTACCTACAGCAACAACTGAAACAACTTCACTAGTACCGACTCTAAGAGTTATCTCTCTAACTACTAAATGTTTCTAGGAATTAAATCCATGATGGGAAGAACATACGTGGTTAGTAGATCCTGAATCAACTATCCAGGTAGAATCATCATTCTCTACTAAGCACGTCTCCCAAAAAAATAAATCAAATTTATTTTCTTTGGAGTTATTCCTTTTCTGAAAAATAGTGGGACTAGCTCCACAACCCAAATCATAAGCTCTAAGTTTCATCTCAGAGGAAAGTCCTCGTTGAATAATTTCATCAGACTTAGCAACAATTGCTTTCTCTGTTTTTCCCTTAACATTCAATATGGGTTGGAATCTATCCATGGAGCTGACACTACTAGTTCCATTGTCATCAACCTCGTTTTGCTTGAATTGTGAGAACTTTCGCTCAAACAATTCTTGCATTGATTGCATGATCTCACGTGCAGTGACCATGCTCTCAAAACTTTTGGCTAATGCATCAGATATGCTTGCCAAAATGTGAACTCGAGCCATAGAATTAGCCTTCGTCCACATTTTGTATGCATCACGAACATTTCGTGTTGCATCAAGGGTTGGGACTTGAGGACAATCCTGAGTCATGACAATGTTTAGGTCGTTAACCATGAAATAGGTTTTAAGTGATTCTTTCCACGTCACATAATTAAAAATGGTCAAACAATTAAAGCCAATTGATGGAAAAAAATACTATTTGACATTATTGCCGAAAACAAACAAATTGATCTACATTAAATTTTAGCATAACTCTTAAACATCTAAGTAAGATTAGAAAAAATTAAAAACCCTATATAACATCTAATTTTGCAATGATGCTTGAGTGATTTATGACAAAAGCCATCGAAAGGTAGTCTATTATCCCTTCATTGAATTGAGACACTCTTAACCAATTATTACACCAAAATAACTCTTATTTCTATAACAATAAGTCATCATTTATTTGGTCAAGAAATCATTAACTTGTTTAATAATTTTCCATAAGTGTGACCCTTCATTTTAAACCCTAAAGTTCCGCCCAAATGAGCCAACCGAAGGGAACCGATTGGAGCAAAAACTAAAGTGATCCTTCCATTTCTAGAGTTCGCCTTGATATTGACCTACTGCACAAACCATCGAAAGGGAGACGCTCCCAGAGCGCCTCGAGGCCATGCAAGAAGATCTCACGGTGCAAACCAATGAAGGAGACTATAGGACATGTTGACACACATCCCTTTCCCACTTACTATAAATNCTCGAGGCCATGCAAGAAGATCTCACGGTGCAAACCAATGAAGGAGACTATAGGACATGTTGACACACATCCCTTTCCCACTTACTATAAATACTCTCTCCATTCACCTTGAATTTGACCCATGCAAAACCATCCGTAGAGGGACGCTCCCAGGATGCCTCAAAGCCAAGCATGAGTCTCACGGTGTGAACATTAAGGGAGAAACGTGAATGAAAATATTTAACGTATTAAATATATCTTTTTCCTCCCACTGAGTATTTTAATAACCTAGGGTTTATTATACTTAGGAAAAATACGATTAATTATTTTTACTAAGTTATTGTTTAAGTTCGCCCAAAAGTAACGCTTACTTTGGATAGTTAAACAATTTTGATTAATGTTTGTTAAACACTTTAACACACCTTAATCAACAATTGGATGCTTGTAGCAAAACTATTTAATTCACCTTTCCAGGTCAGTTCCCAGGTAGGGGTGTTCCGTTTCCGTCAACTTAAATACCCCAGCCTAGACAGAACTAGCCTTAGACAAAAGGTCCCTTATATATACATTTACTATAAATTTAATCTTTTATTAAAACTAATTAATCCTATTAAACTGATTAAAAAAATTAAACTAATTTCTAATCTCATTAGAAACTTGTGATCTTAGGTTTATGTGGATCAAATTTTAAAACTATTTTAAAAAATGATTTTATCTAAGTTTGCATGCAATTATGAATTATGAACTTTAATTTCTCATTTTATTTATTTATAACTATTATAAAATAAATGAAACAAATTAAAACATATATTGCATGGTATGACAAACTTTATAAAATTATAACATTTATAAGATTAACTAAAGTAATGTCATGCATCATGCAATTTCCATTTCATTACTATATACATAACACTTATATATAAAAGTAATGAAATAAATAACATACATCACATGCATACATTCAAACTATATATTATAACTATTATAATATAGCTATATGCACCATTATAGTATAACATTTATATTATATGATGCTTGGGTATGCTATAAAATTAAAAACATGCAATATATATTATAATATTTATAATATAAATAATGCATAACTATGCATAACCTATGGTGGAATTTTACTATATGACATACATTATGACATATATTAAACAGATAAATCATACATCATATGCATAATTTAAATAAAGTAATTATGGATCGGGATTGGACTCCTAAAAGCATTAATTAAATTAATATAACGATTGTATTAATTTAATTAACCAAAAACTACCTATTACAATAATAAATAGTTATACCAGTTCGAAACAAGTGACCGGGCCTTGAAACAACTCAAACTGGATCATCCAGCCACTAAACCATCCTCAAACCGCTCGAACCAAGTGAACCGAAACAAAAATAGTTTCAAACCAAACCAAACCGCACCTGAACTGGCTATTCTTCTCTATCTTGAAGCAACACCGTGCCCTAGCGTCGCAATGCTATGGAGAAAAAACTCCATTCGCAGCTCGCAGCGTTATGACACCATTGTACAGTTGCCTACTGTACAAATTTGATCTTCTTCGAAATGACGTTCGATTTAGGCCTTGTTTTGCCAGAAATTTACCGGGAACAACACGATCAACTTGAGACATAAAAGATATAGACTCTATAACAATTTATGCCATAAAACATAAAGCCCTTACACAACAAATTTGTAAATGAAAGTTGTAAATCTAAGAAAATCGAATCCCAAAAACATCCATATTCGCAAACCATTCATAAACATAACATTCATCACATGAATACATAATGATACCCACCATGGATTTGTAATAAAATTCCACAAATTAAAAAGAAATGGGATCGAAACCAACCTGACTCTGATACCAATCGAAAGAAACTAGTGACGGTATTGCGCAGCGGAAAACGAGGATCGTTCCCATTTTTCGTATTTCATAGAATTCACAAAAAAAATTACAAAACCAAAAGGAATAGAGATTATGCATAAATCAAGATTAATTTTACAGCATGCTTAAAATAAAAGAAATTGGGAAGAAACATACCTTTGAATAACACTTCTTTGTGTATTCCCTCGAATAGATCTCAATCCGATCTTCCAATTGGGACACCACCACAAATGGAGCATCCTGTATTCTTTAGGGTTGAGAATTGGCAGGAGTTGTGGGCTCTGCCTTTGATTTGGAAGAGGGAGGATGAGAGATTTTTTTTTCAGAGAACCTTTCTCTGTGATTTTTCTGTAGAGAACTAAGGAAGAACATGAATCCACCCTCCATACCCTCATCTGCACATTTTGGTTGAGAGATTAGTGGGAGGGAGTTCCTTTAATTAAATTAATATTAATTTAATCAAATTAAATTAATAATGAAAATATACATAATAATAATCTTATTATATATATATATGTTATATCGCATATAACACATAATCTATACTTACATATTGTACTAAATACAATATACCCTATAGTTTTATTTTCTCTCAACTATTTATGATATTTAACGTAAATCATATTTATATTACAAGAATCTCATTCATATTATTAATATTCTAATCATATTTGAATTCCTCTCATAATATTTTATATTATAATGTATCATATACATTATAATAATTATATCACGTATAATTAATTATTTCATTTAATTTGAACAATTAAAATTAATTCAAAAATTAATTCTCAATTAAATCATTGTTTAGCTACCGATGGGATCTTATAGACCTACAGATTGAAACTTCAACGGCATTTGAATAATTAATTAAACTCTTTAATTAAATTACCCAAATTCCATTAACTGTCGGTCATTCCACTAAAGACTGAGAGCTGCACACTTCGCACTATAGATATATTTTTATGTTCATT
Source organism: Benincasa hispida (assembly GCF_009727055.1). Classification (NCBI taxonomy): domain Eukaryota; kingdom Viridiplantae; phylum Streptophyta; class Magnoliopsida; order Cucurbitales; family Cucurbitaceae; genus Benincasa; species Benincasa hispida. The sequence continues at coordinate 59,424,549 of NC_052353.1, forward strand.
GGATATAACCAATCAACAACGCGATGACTCTTCACAAATTGCTCGTAAGTACAACTGAGCCTAAATTACCGTTCTACCATTGTAGTTACATCTAACTCTTTAAGTACCACTGATTCCTTTAATGAACAATAAGTCATAGTCCAACTATGATCAAGTCTCTCTCGAGCCAGGAGAGGGTGTGGCCACTTTGTTCAAGTCCCAAAATCAGCTCTTAAGATAGCAATTTATCTACTTGCCCTGACATTAGGGAAATAGTGAATTTCATCTTGTGTAGCTGTATTCCCAACTCCCCAATCAGACAAATCCCCAAAATGGTAGATTTATTGAGTTGGCAATCTGGTCACCCTCACCCATACAAATAAAAAGACTGCCTTCATGAGCAGGAGTTCACAACTCACTCAGGATTCAAGTCATGTCACCTATGGTCATCCTAATGAAATGTAAGCCTTTATTATTAAAAATGTTATATAATAAGACTAACTATTTCGTGGTCTGGTTTTATATAGACTCATTGTATAGGATACCTCCGATCACATGTCTCCACATGAATGATCAAGATTAGATCATTTGTAGTACTTTACAACACTTGTAACATCTACAAAGCAGACCCGTATCTGTAGTGTCACCGGATAGGTACCCAGCCTTATCCATCTACTACAGACCGTTTATGTTATTATTTAAACAAGATTCACCTGTATGTCTCTACATACTTGTTTAAATTGCATAAACTAACCTAGGATCTTAATTTATCAGAATTGAGTGTATGTTCATAAAATAACAGTTATTTAATTAATAAAAATTTGTTTATAATAAGTTTACAAACTACGAGAATACAAGAGATATAAGACACTAATCCTAACAAATCTTGAGTGAGTTGTGAATTTTTGTCTATGAGGATAATCCCTTGATTTGTAAGGGTGAGAGTGACTAGTTTAACTGACTCAATAAGCCTACCATTTTAGAAATTTGTCCGAGTGGGGAGTTGGGAACACAGCTACGCAAGATGAAATTTACTATTTCCTGCTATTTGGGAAAGTAGATGAATTGCTCCTTTAATAGCTGGTCCCGGATCTTGAATAATGAGATGCCTCACTCTTTTACTGGCCAGTGGGGGGTATAGTTATAGTGGGACTATGACTAATTGTTCATTGAAGGAATCAATAGTATTTGAGGAGTTAGATGTAATAATGGAGATAAAACGGTAAATTGACCCAGTTGTAGTTATGAGCAATTCGTGAAAGGTTAATTTACTATTGATTGGTTGTATCAGTAGACACAAAAATATATCTATAGTGTGAATAGTGCAGTTTGTGGGTCTTTAGTGGAGTGACTTGTAGTTAGTGAATATTGATTAATTTAATTGAAAAGTTTAATGAATTAATCTCATATTATTGAAGCTTCTAATCTGTAGGTTCATAAGGTCTCCTTGCTAGCTCATTAAAGGTTAAATAAGAATCAATTAATTTTTTTATTAATTTGAATTGTTTAAATTAAAATAGGGAATTAATTGCATATGATACAATTAATGTGATGTATATAGATACATTATAAAGTTATTTTTTAATAAGATTCAAAATTATATTTTATATTATGAGAGAAATAAATATTTGAATAAGATTCAAATATTAATTATATGAATAAGATTCATATAAAACTATAGGTTGAAATTAATATGAATGTGATTGATATTAAAACCACAGGTTATGTTAGATAATATTATTTGAATCTAATTCAAATTAAATTAAATATGTGGTATTTAATTTGTTAATGAATTGATTTTATTTAATTATATACATTAAATATGATTTAATATATGATCTTATTTAAATTAATAATATTAATTTAATTTTACAGTATTAATTTAATTTTACTAAATTAGATTATAAAATCAATTTTAAAATATAATATTCTTCGGAGTTATATTTAATATATGTGGGGAGGTTATTTGGAATAATCTCTTTCTCTCTCCCTCTCTCACATGATATAGTAAATAGGAGAAGTTTTTTGCAAGAGAATGAATTTTTATTCAGTTTTGTGGCTTCCCAAGATCTCTCTGCAAAAATTGATCTCTCAAGGATTCTCTCAAATACTCTTTCCCTTTGCAAATCAAAGATCCTACACCTCCTTTGGTTCTTGTTCCTGAGAATAGAAAGGAAATCCCGTGGTGGTGTCCCAAGAAGATTTGTTGATCAAGAGGAAAAGTTCGTAACTGTTTGTGGGGATTTGTTTGGGATAACCTAAAGAAAAAGACGGTCTTTAAATGTTATATTTTTCTCCCTTAAATTATTTAAGTATGTTGAAATTTAATATTTTTTATCCTATGATTATGTATTTTCTTCTCTAATTTTGAGTTTCCAAAATGAACTACATTGCATAAGGTGATCACTCGCTTCCATTGAGGATTTGATTCCTTCAAAACAAACGTTAGAATAAGATGGCCGACCAGTCATAATGCTTAAAGACTTTGGCGTCATCGACGATTCCAAATGTCTTAACGTCGAATTGTGTTTGTCTTTTCCATCATCACAACTTCGATGTATAATACCAATACAACCGTCATGACATCTTCATCATTTGTAAATCTGAATTTTTGAAAAGTGATCTCAACATCCTAACAAAGTTTTTCCTTCTTCTCATTTGGGTCATTCGGTCCGAGCAATAGATGTTGTAGTCTCTGACCGCTTGTATCTCTTTCAATTGTTTCCTCGGTTGACTACAACCTAGTTATCAAATTAAAATTATCTTGGGTGAATATTACTTTCTTCCCCAGTATGTTGAAGCTCATAACACCCAAGCTTAATAAAAAATGGTGGAATAGTTGCCCATTAAACACAAGGTCCACGTCCAGCAGTGACCAAAGCATGTTTTCTTAAACATCACAATCTGCTTTGTGGTAAGTTTTTTCTTAATCAGGTTATTCATTTTGTGGATGAGGCAAAATACAGTAGCAGAGAAATATTTCTCAATAGGGGCGACCATCTTAGTAAACTATAACAAACATATGCATTGCAGCAATACATAGAAATTTGTTTAATAAAGCCTCGACGATTGTTTATCAAATCCTAAATGATCATTTACTAAATCCTAAGCGATCGTTTAGCCTAAGTTAGGTGATCATTTAAGCTTTTGTTGGGTGATCGTTTAATCTAAGTTGTTGATCATTTAAACCATTATTGGATGATCGTTAACCTAAGTTGGGCGATCTTTGGCCTAAGTTGGACGATCATTTGGCATAAGTTAGAAGATCGTCTAATCTAAGTTGAAAGATCGTTTAACCTTATTTGGAAGATCATTTAACCTAAGTTGGGCGATCGTTTAACCTATGTTGGGCGATCAATTTTGTTAAGCTAAGCAAACTAACGATTTTGTTAGGGATGAACGAAAAAATCAAGGGAACGAGTAAAAATACCTTTCAAATCACGAGAATTGTGGTGAAAAATATGTAGAAACGACCAATGAGCAGTGAAGAACTGATCGAAGACTATGTCAAAGACGAAGAAGAGTTGAGAGAAAACTGATAGCAAAAATCGATTGTATGAGAAAATGTGAATGATCTCTTAGTAAATCTTGAAGGGAATTGGATTCTCACGGAAGCGTGTGATCGCCGTATAATTTGAAAATCGATTTTATAAAACACAAAATCAGTGAACTAAATCATACAAACATAGGATAAACATTAAATAAACTTAAGCATGCTTCTAATGTCCTATAAATGGAAGAAGAGAACTCACCTTGGAAGATTTCCTTTATTCACGCTTTCCTCTCCTTTAGTCATGAACAAACTTGAACTTCTCGATGAACAAAGACATCACCACAAGAGTTTTCCGTTATACTCTAGGATTCCAAGAAGCTAGATTTGTGAGCTTTAGCACCTTGGAAGAGGAATGAAGGTTAAGGAAATGTTCTTGAGAAAATAGAGAGAATATAAGAGTGGATACTAGGTTAAATTTCATCAAAAACTCTTACCCTAAAAGGCATATAATGGTATATCTATAAGGAGAGGGTAACCCCCTCTCCAAGCTTTCCACTCTCCATCATTTGTTAATTGATTAATTAACTATTAATTAATCAAGTAACATATAAATTAAATAACTATATAATAAAACATATTTAACATAGAGTTAATTAATTAACATATAAATACCACAAATTTATATGCATACATCTCTCTTACATTATAATTCTATATGAATCCAATTTATATGAATTTAATATTCGAATCTCATTTAAATACATATCTCTTATATGGTTTGGGTTATAGAACATATATATAATTAACCATATTCTAGTATCAGAATACACTATATATTAATTATATTAACATAAAATTTATTTAAGTAATTTGAACAATTCAAATCATTATTCATTACTATCTTTAGTGAGCTAATGAAGAGATCTTATGGACCTACAAATTAGAATCCCAAATGATATGAGATTATTAATTAAACTATTCGATAAAATTAATCAATATTCATTAACTATCGGTCACTTCACTAGAAACCGATAGCTGCACTATGCATATTGCAGACCTATTATGTGTTTATGGATATAACCAATCAACAGCGAGTCGATCCTTCACAAATTGCTCATAATTACAACTGGATCAAAATACCGTTTTACCCTTGTAGTTACAAACTCCTTAAGTACCACTAATTTCTCTAATAAACAAATAATTTATGATCAAATTATAAACTAACACCTCTGAGGCTTGTGAGAGGTTGATGCCTAATTGTTCAAGATCCGAAATTGAGAAGTAATTTATCTACTTTTCTTATGATTGGGAATGAGTGAATTCCTTAGGGAGCAATTTGATAGTTTACATAGTAAAAGGGTTCGACATAGAAAAGTTTTTAGAAATGGGTCGAGATCGAGAACTACACGATTTTTTTATTTTTTATTTTTTATTATTATTTTTTTTGTGAGATCTTTCGTGAAAATATCTAAAACTCTCTATATATTATTACCGTCAGCTACGCGTGTGGGAATATCGAGTTTTCATTTCTATTTAGTTTTCCCGTATTTTCTCGAACCCTAAGCCACCGCAGCAAATCGTTCCCGACGGCAGGTAGTGTTGTCGGAGCAGGAAGAGGTGAGGGAAATGACTGGGATTGGACCCATTTCACAGGATTGGGAACCGGTCGTCATCAGGAAGAAGGCCCCCAACGCCGCCGCCAAGAAGGATGAGAAAGCCGTAAACGCCGCCCGTCGCGCCGGTGCTGAGATCGAAACCTTAAAGAAATGTTTGCTTCTATTTCCATCTCTTGCTTCATTTTTCTTTCTCACATTATTACGCTATCAACGACGTTAATCCTGCAACATTTTCTTTTTCTTTTTCTTTCAAATTTTCGGCATGGTTATTGATCTTGAGTTTGATATATCATTATCGTGTTCTTTTCCTTACTGAAACGGTGTTCTTTTGTAGTTAAGTTACGGAAACATTGACTTAACCAGGGTTAGGATGATGGAAGTGCTACACCTGCGAACATTTGACGTTTTTGATTGTGTAATATAGCTATATGACATCTCAATGAATCCAATGGGCATCTGTTTATCCTATTCAGATGCTTGCAAGAATTGATAGACGATTAACTCGTACCATGTTGGTTTGTTTGTTAAAATTTGATGATGTCTTCGTTGTTTGATTAATGATTGTATTGAGTTGTGCGGGTCATTTTAGTTATTTTCATTTTTGGGTTATTTAATTCTTGCTGTTTATATATATTTGTTACGCATGAATCTAATTGACCAATTAATTTAATTTTTGAATGCGCTAATCCCAACCTTCCTCCCTCTTCATTAGTCTTGGATCACGTGTAAGCTTCTTATTGAAGGTAATATTAGAGACATTCCAGTATTCATCATTTCACTTCGGAAAGAACAGAAAAAAGAATGAAAATTGATTTACCTTTTTCAGATGAATGGATTTGTAACCGTCATTATTATCTTCAAACCAACAAAAATAAAAATTATTGCCTTTTAGTAGTTTCCTCAAACACCTGTCTTCTATAATTATCACCTTGTAACTTCATCAGCTATTTTTCTAGTCTAATATATCATAGGATGTCTTCTGATATTTTCCCCCTTTTCTGTAGCGAATGCTGGAACAAACAAAGCTGCTTCCAGCAGTACCAGTTTGAATACCAGGAAGTTGGATGACGAGACAGAAAATCTCGCTCGTGAGTACATTAGATCCTACCCCTTTTTATAATTAAATTCAGACTCTTTCTATTCTAAATGGCAAATGATGAATTGACTTTGAAACTCACGGTTTATTCTTTGCCCCTCCTTACCTGTCAGTACTATTTCTTGCCAGTGTTCATATTTTTTTTGTTCTCATTATTTTTATTGTGTTCATCATTTAAGTATGTTGGTGTCTTCAAAAGAGTATTTAATGTGTTAGGAAGCGCAGAGCAGTATCTGAATTACGAGTTGTTAGGAACATTGTTAGGATAAAATTTAGAGTATTACTAGGGAATCAATAATAATCCATAGTATAATGCAACACCAGTATTTATACTAGTGAGTCCAAGCCTAATCGTCTAACAACCATTTGGTTAGCAAACAAACTAATAATCAACTAATGTGGCTAGCTAACAAACTAATAGCTAATTAAGAACAAAATCAGTAAAATAGCTCAATGTTTATGGACAAAAGGAAAGGTAGAAAGAAGGGGCAAAGAAGTCTGTAGCAATTTGCCTTTTATATTTCAATACTATTATAGTTCTTTTGGTTTCCATCACAAACTGCTACTGCAAATTATGTTGTTACCTTTCACTTTTCAAGGTGTCTCGGTAGAATCCAGTTTTCTGACATGAATATTTGCAAATTATGTAACCTTGGAATTTGGAAATATGAAGTATTTTCTGTTGATTAGAATGTAATATACTTTGATCCTCTGGGGCTGGCTTTATTATCTTTTATATTTGAAGTGTGAAGTTCATGATGGTATTTTGTGATCACACTCGTTCGTTTAGCATTGGCCGATAAATGAATTATAGTCACAAAAAGATAATGGATGAAAAATTGGATGTTGTGTGTATGCTTATCTAAACAAAACAAGAAAATAAGTATTTAGAGAACTTGGAATTAAAAAATAGAAAATATTTGGAAATTGTGATCTAATCCCTGTAGCCTTCTTAACGCTGTCTGTGAGAAGAAACGATTGTTTGGTAACTTTGTAATAACTTGGGATTAATGTTGGTAAAATCTCAATATATCAAATGGTAACACTCACGAACAAAGCTTCCCTCCACTAGATGTATATATCTTGATATTTAATGTTACAATATTGATATGTAGAGAAGTTTAGAAGCTTCTACAATTCTATCAAAACATGGGATTTAAGGAAAAATACGGGTAGGGAGCAGTAGAATTAGGAAGCATTTTCATTCTCTTTTAATCAATTATAACTCATCTAATCTTTTGGCTGGTTGAAAGGCTTTGTGGAATTTTGATTGCCTTGGAAATACTTTTTCCGGCCCTCTTTTTGTATATCTCATCATATAAATCAAATATCATTTTCTCATAAGAAGAAAAGAATCATAATAATAATCATCCTTTTTACCTTTTACCATGTAATGAGATCAATAATTTGAGCCAAGTTTGACAATTCTTCTGCTTCCTCCTAATTTCTTGTCTACTTCGACCTCAGATGATCGTGTACCAACTGAGCTGAAGAAGGCAATTATGCAGGCCCGTACTGAGAAGAAACTCACCCAGTCTCAGCTTGCTCAAGTATGTATCTTTCTTTTAAATGTTTTTAACTCAGGGCAGGGAAGCTGCTGGCCATATTCTTCTTTGAGCTTTCGCTAACGAATATGCACCATACTTTTATTTTGTTTTGTTTTGTTTTATTAGTTGATCAATGAGAAGCCACAAATCATTCAGGAGTATGAATCTGGGAAAGCCATCCCAAATCAACAAATAATCACCAAGCTTGAGAGAGCTCTTGGAACTAAGCTTCGAGGAAAAAAGTAGGATGCCTCTGATGATGTAAGTGGTGAATTTGGCTATAAGAGCTTTGGCTTGGCATGAGTGAGATTAATGACTTTGGTGATCTGAGTATGTAATGTGAATTAATTTAGCTTGTTTGGCCCTTGTATCTACCTCGATCTATAATGAACACTCCTTAAATTTTCGAGTTGTCGTTTTTGGGTAATATACTGCATCATTTTTCATATGTTTTCTCCATCCCTTGCTGTCACAACTAATTGGGTTCTGGGTTCATCAAGGGTCTTTTTGGATTGATTAGAGAAAAAATATTTTTTTAGAAAAGTCACTTTTATTTAAACTCTTTTGATAAAAATGGTTTAAATTATACATTAGAAGTATCTCAAAATTAGTTTGAATGGTTTCTAAATACTTCAATTTTTATCTAAAATGTTTTGTTGTCATAATTAAATACTTAAGAATTTAAACCACACACTCTGAGGCCTTCACTTTTTCAATTGCAATCTTTCTTCTCCCCTCTTCTGGATCTTGTTATTCCAGATTATTTGCCTAATATTCTGTTTTTGAATTTAGTTCCTTTAAACTTCGCACTCATCAGGAAGATACATAGCATGCAGTCGAGGGAAATCCAATAACATTTTTTTTTTTTGCTCAGTGTGTGTGTAGTTATTTCCTTTCTTTTTTATGAAGGTGAGAACACAGAAGTCGTCGGACAACATTTGTGAGGTTTTTAATTGTGTAAACAATGGATTTTGTTTTCATTTTCATAAACTTTTTCCTTTTCTTAATGAGATATCCAAATGTTAGTTAATTATTAGGGAAAAAATCTAGACAATATCTCTCTCTCCAAAGTTGTGTTTCTACTATGTTGTTTAACTTATAAAAAAAATATATTAGTAGTTACTTGGCCATGAGTTAACTATTTTAATAATTGAAATATATTTCATATCTTTTGAGGTTTAAGGTTCTAATTTGTTATCCTAAAAAAGAAAACTTAAAAACGTTAATGGGGCAATAAGCTTAATGTGAGTCTGAAAATGTGATCAACAATAATAGAAGGGATGCCCCGTTTTTTTTTAGTTTTTTTTTTTTTTTTTTTTTAAATTAAGTTTTCTGATGAGGATTGGCTCTCTCGTTCTCTCGCATTCGTGCTCTCTTTTCTCTCACATATAATGTTCTCTCACGATTTCGCTCTCTGTCACTCCATCTCACTCTTGGATGCTTAATCTCACTTTTCGTGCTTGGTCCTACCCTGCAAAGTTTGGTCTTGCAGTCGAAGAAGAATAACAATTATTTTAGGCTTGAGATTTGGGTCATTTAATCAATTATCTCCAATAATAACAAGTCTAAGATACAAAAGATATATTTTTACTTATTTATTTCATAAATATCCATATATCAAATATATTACCTTTGACTCTACATAAACATTGTAAAACTACATTTGAAGTATAAACACGCTAGATTTTTTTTTTTAATGAAAATTGAGACTTGTAATGGATATGGCATTGCTTTAGAACATTGTAGCGGTATTTTGAGTCACTTTTTTTTTTTTTTTTTTTTTTTTTTCAGGTCATCACCATCCTGTTTTCAACCCCAATTTTTGTCTAATTTTCTAAACTCCAAGTGCAATTTTGAAACGCTTGTGAAATGTTGATGATCATGTTGGAACCCTTGACAAAATTGAGATATTCTTAAACAAAATCATAGTTTAAAAGCACTACTTGTAATATTAATAATATAATACATTTAACACTAAGGAGAAGATACTAAAAGAAAATTTACGATGAAGATTAGAATGTACGTTAATTGTTAATCAGCGTGCAAATTAATTATCGAAGATATAAAACAACCGTGCTTAGAAAAATTACTATGACGTACAATAATCGATATCCAAATAAATTTTTAAGACATTCAAATTAATTATTAAATAAGTAATTGACAAAGTGAATTCGCTCAAGAATCATTGACATGACCTTGTATCCTAAAGGCCACTTTGATCCTCATCCTTGTAGTTGTGGAAGGGATTATGGAGATGAGTGTAAAAGTAATTATGACAAATTAAAAAAATTATTATGAATTTCTAAAAATGTAAATTATGCTCCTATTCTTTCAAAAAGACATTTATATTAATTTTGTGAAAAAATATTTTCTTATATGAACATTTTACACTCATCTCCATAATCCCTTTCACAAACCGATATAAAGAAAATTATATTTTTTTTAAAAAAATGTTTGTCATTTGATAATTTGTAATTAGACACTAAGTACTTTGTGTGTGTGTGTTATTTTTTTTTTTCTTTTTTCTAAAGGCATTTAGATTTTCTCTTGAATTAAAATAGAAGGGGGAAATACGACAGATTACCCGCGAGTGCCCAAGTACCGTATAGAGAGGTACGGATCTTGGTCCAGGTCCAGTCCCAACTTCGAAGCTCCGACCACAGAGGCTTCAGCTTGGTTTTCTTCCAATCCTTCTGTTTCCGATCGGAAGCTGAATCGCCGGTAATTGTCCCTTGTCGAACCCTAGAATTCTTTCGTCTGGTGTGTAATCTGATTATATTTGGGAAAGATTTTGCTCGATTCCTTGTTATAGAATGTATGCAACGAACACAGAACAATTGTAATTGAAGTTATTGGATCAATCTGCTGAAATTCCATTTCTCTTTCTAAGGTTTGTAGGACTCAGTTTTAACTCAATTCCAATAGAGAATTTGAAATAATTGTTGAATGTACCTCCTTATGACCTTTGTATTATTCCAAATTTTACCTTCTCATTGTTTGGAGAACCCCATCTATGGTACCGAAGATTTGAATTAAATAATTGGTTCTTTTTCAATAGCGTACTGAAATTTGATTGTAAAACTAAAATTTTGAGCTAATTCTTTCTCTGATTTTGATGTGCAGGATTTTGATTGATGGAAAATCAACCTTCGACTTATTGAAACTGATGGGCAGCTTATCGACTTCTGTTTTGTCGTCCGCATGGCCGAAAGCTAAATATCTGTTTGGCTGAATTTTGTTCCTGTGTTTTTGCATCTTCTGCTGAAGACTTATACCCTAACGCATGGCTTTGCTTGATGTCACAAGGTCATGCCTTGATTCCATTAGTCAGGTAAAGCTAATTATAATAAAATTTGCGAGTACCTTCCATTTAATTTCTGACTTCTGCAAACCCTTAATTTTAAGTAATTTTTAAGTCATTGATTGTGTTTCAGCTCCCCCTATTTCTGGCCAAGTGTTTGTTTTGGAAGCCTGCATTTCTCATTCTATACAATGAAAGAGTTTTATATTGATAATCTTTTGTGCACTTCACTTTCCTGGTGTAAATTCATGTTATGTTTTTGTGATTACAATCTCACTTCTCTTATTTCACAATGGAATAGCATTAGGTAATCCCACATAGCACTTGTTGCCCTTTTGTAATTTCATATCAATGAAATTATGATACATGTTTCTCATAAAAAAAAGAGTTTTATATTTATCTTTATGTATAGATTATCGAGCCGTGTTTATGTAATGTTATCCTATTGTTTTGACAGATATCAGATCACCTTGAGGGTTCCGTACTATATCTTGATGCTGGGTGTGTGGAGAGTTTCCAGATTCTTGGGGGATTCCCGTTATTACTTGACCTTGGTGTCCATGTTGTCTGTAGCTTGGAAAATATGACTTCTCTTGATGCTGTAAGATAGTTGTTCTTGAGGTTTTACAAAAGGTTAAATATTGCTCATCTTGTTTTTATTGATAGTTTATTTTCTTTTTTTTTTTCTCACCCTGAAATTAAAACGTAGACATAAAAATTTTAATATTAATAATTTTTCGAACTGGAACTTAGTGGTTGATGCAAATAAACCATCCATGATTCGATAGGTTTTCTATTTGATTATGTAATACTCTTATATCTCAATGTAGTTTTATCATAAATCTTGATCTTGGAACCTCTTTTAGGTGATTGATTGGAACCCAGCTTCTGCGAAGAAACTTGTGGTGATTACATCCCGTCTCCTGAGTGATGCACATCGTTATATTTTACGCTGCCTGACTACACATCAAGGTGTTCGCCATTGTAGAATATTTACATCTATCTCAGAGGTGCTTCCTTTAAACCCCTTATTGTGATTTATTTCCCTTACGGCAAACTTATATTTGCTTTGAATGTGAGTTAGAACTAGGGTGCTATAACTGTGAAGACTTTAAAACGTGCAATTAGATCCAAATAATAGAGGTTGTTCAATGCAATGAAATACTTTGCAGATTGCTCACTCTGCATATCCTGATTCACCTTTGGGACCAGATGCATTCCATGAGTATGAATCTTTACTCGTCCAAGATTATGAGGAACTTGTTAAGAAAGGTGGAAAAAAAGCTGTGCCTTCGGAGGACAGAAACTTGGAAAAATATATATCCTCAGAAGATGAAGGATGGTCGAGACTCACTTCAAGTGAAGAGGACATCACTCAACTAGAAGCTAGTCCAAGTGGAAGAGATTCATATGAAGACATTCTGACGAGTCACCGAGAAGATGTAGGGCAAAAGCTCGTTGTTTCTGTGCATCACTTCCCAATGATTTTGTGTCCATTTTCGCCAAGAGTTTTTGTCTTGCCTTCAGAGGGATTAATTGCTGAAGCATGCTTATCAGCAGAAAGTGTGGATTCCCTTAGTCCTGGTTTGCCTCCCCTATATATTGGGATGCCTCCTGATGGTGATGATATTCCCCCCGGGGCAACTCTTACTGCGCATTTTCTTTACCATTTTGCTGCCAAGGTAACGACTCTGCACATGGTTTGAGTGAAAATGTTCCCTACACTTGTTCATCTTCATGGTTTTTATATCCTGAGCTTCTATCAAAGTATGTTCTCTCCGTCTTTCCCGAACTATATTAAAAAAGGCTGAACTCTGTAAGTTACTATTGAAGCTGAAAAATCTTGTTAATGGCCCTCCTTATTACATCCAGCTGTTTTTTATGTTTACTATTTGTGCCTAAACTTTTGAAATTTAAAAGTAGATGCCATCACATATACATGTTTTTTTTTTACTCTTTGAGACCTTGCAAGATGGATGCTATTTTTGAAAAAGGTAGAAAATTTTGATTTGACTAATCTATAATAGAAATTCATCACGCCTATACTAGATGATAAGACATTTTTGGTTAATTATTATATAGACATGGATGATAAATTCATTTTTAACTTATAACAGTGTCCATGATTCTTCTTTCTGAATAATGTAGATGGACTTGAAGATGGAAATATTTTCCATTGGTGATCTGTCAAAAACTGTTGGAAAGATTTTGACGGATATGTCTAGTCTTTATGATGTAGGCCGACGCAAGAAATCAGCTGGTCTCCTGCTAGTTGACCGCACACTTGATCTTCTTACTCCCTGTTGTCATGGAGACTCACTTGTAGACCGCATGTTTTTGTCATTGCCCCGCAGAAAAAGAACTTCACCTGTTTCCCATGTCAAAGGTCCAGAAACTTCCCTTAGACACGGTCCACGTATCTGTAGACGAGCACCTCTTGATGTTCGGATACCACTTGCAGAAATTCTTACTGAAGATGGAGGTAAAGCTGATAAATTTCGGCTTGGTGAAAGGATTGAAGTTTTTCTGTCTGGTTGGAATTCTGGAAGCTCAACTCCTCAGAATTTTGATAAGGGTGGTGAAAGCAACAGAGATCAAAATCTACAATCGCCAATTTATGACCCTGAACTACTTAGTGGCTGTTTTGTCTCCTCCGAGAATTTTCGAGGAACTTCATACTTGGAAGCGATACTAGATAGGAAAACAAAGGATGGAACTGTGCTGATAAAGAAGTGGCTACAAGAAACTATGCGCAAAGAAAGCGTTGTTGTGAATGGGAAAATTCGTCCTGGGTTTCCTACCAAATTGGAATTGGAATCTATGATTAAGGCACTGTCTAAAAGCCAGACTTGTTTGTTGAGAAATAAAGGAGTTCTTCAGCTAGCAGCTGCCGCAACAGTTGCAATCGAGGAATTAAACAGCACACGGTGGGATGCTTTTCTTAGTGCCGAAAAAATATTGCGTGCAAGTGCTGAAGATACTAGTCAGGGGCTGGCTGCACAAATTGTTGATCTTATAAACAAAAGTGTCTTGGCGGTTAAATCGGATTCTTCAAAGGGAATTCTTTCATTTCAAGATGCTTTGCTTCTTACAATTACTGGTTATATATTGGCTGGAGAGAATTTCCCGACGTCTGGGTCTGATGGTCCGTTCTCTTGGCAAGAGGAGCATTTCATGAAAGAAGCTATTACTGATGCAATTTTAGAAAACCCAGTGGATGGAAAATTGAATTTTCTCCATGGTTTAATAGAAGAGCTTCAAACGAACCGAGATAGGATCAAATTGAAGGGAACAAAAGTGATGGGATCGATGGAAATAAAAGATGATGACTTTGATGATCAGTGGGAGAGCTGGGGTGATGAAGATGCTGATATTAACACTACTAGTGAGGAAGTATACGATGATATGCAGCTCAAGTTAGAGTTGCGCGATCGGGTGGATAATCTTTTCAAGACACTTCACAAGTTGTCCGGTACAAAGAAGAGAAATTTACTTTTGAAGGAGACATTAAATTCAGAAAATATCCTCAATGGAGATCAGTATGCAAATAAAGGAGTACTTTATAAACTTCTGGCTAGGATCTTAAACAAGCATGATTTACCTAATTTGGAATACCATTCCTCCACGATGGGGAGACTTTTCAAAAGTGGGTTTGGAAGATTTGGTCTTGGACAAGTGAGTTTTAGTTCGCTGAATTATTAAAAGCTAAAATCTTTCTTGTTCAAATGGGCTAAATGTCGAGTTTGTTTGTTTTTCAGGCAAAACCCACCCTTGCTGATCAAAACGTCATTCTGGTTTTTGTTATTGGCGGCATTAATGGTCTTGAGGTAGCATTTCTCTCTCTCTCTCTCTCTCTCTCTCTCTTAAATTATTTAAGTGGCCGGAATAATGTAACTGACAGTTCATTTAGTTAGAGGGATAAAAGAGAGATGTAGAACTTTCAAAACTTTCAAAAGTGTCTTTGAAATTATGCGTCTCACAGGTCTCCGAAACATTAAAATTATCTAATAAGTCATTGGAATTTAACAATGCGTCTAACAGGTCCTAACATATTCAAAATTTTTGAAAATGAATTAATTTATTAGATATAATTTAAATTTTGTGTCATTTAGTGTTTAATAGATTATGAGTTTTAGAAAATATTGTATTGGTGGAGGACTTATTAGACACAAATTCAAAATCCAAGAATCTATTTACCATCAAATTCAGAGTTTAAGGACCAACTATATACTTTTAAGAGTTCATATACCAAACAAAGTATAGATATTAAACTTTTAATTTATCCAAAATTGTAGTTTGATCCTAACTTCCAATTAGGAAGCGCAACCACATCGAATAATTTTCCCCTCCCTTGCCCGCACGTCTCTAGAACAAACAAACGCGTTCTCTCCCCTAGTCTCACTCGCGCACACATCAAGTTCCCATCTTCCGTTTCATCGATGGATTTCAAGTTGGATAATTTGTAATATTGGATTGGACGATCCTAAATAAACACGATGTTTGTACTTTTGATCAGGTTCGTGAAGCTCAGGAGGCATTATCTGAGAGTGGAAGACCAGATATAGAACTGATTGTTGGTGGAACAACCTTCCTCACTCCTGATGATATGTTTGATTTGTTGCTTGGGGACTCGGCCTACGTTTGATTCCTTTGAATTTTGAGGCTTTCTCATTTCTCATTACTTAGGGTCATTTTTTCCCCACAGATAATTACTCTCTCTTTTACCCAACAGTTGTACACTTATTTTTTAGCCTTTGGTATCTCTATTTACAACGTTCGAATTACACATATGAACTAAAGAATTCGAACTTAATTATTGTGTTATTAAATATTTAAGTTTTCATTTCAATAGGCAGTTCTTTTAGTGCGATTCTCTCATTTGAGTATGTCGTTGAAATATTTTTTTTTTGGACAATTATAAATATAGCAATCAAATTTCAAATATTTGTAGATATAATACAATGCAAAGGAATTTGTAGGTATAACAAAATTTAAATTTTGTTTTCGAAGTCTCTCGTTGGTAAGAGTTTATTAGTGATAGACCATATCACTAATAGGAGACTATATCTTCGTGAAAGATTTTGTTATATTTGTAATTTTTTTAAAATGTTGTTTTATACTTAATTGTTATTTCTAAAAGTAATACCCAATTTATTCACCTTATTTTTTCTTCTATTTTTAATAATTGTATTAAATAATTATTATAATAATTGTAAAATAACGATGGTTTGCTTTTGCGCTTCTTTGGATTGGTATTTTTTTGAATGAAATTTCTTTCTTTAGTTAAAAGGTCACTTCTTAACTCTTAACCATCATAGTAAAAAGGTAGCTTTTCCTTTGAAATGCCATTATCTCATCTCAAGGGTGAGACAAATAAGAAAGGAAGGCACATTTTTTAATTGGTCATAAATTCAAAAAGTATATAAAATATTTCAAATTTTATAGTTTTCCTCTAATTTATGGGACATGGTCGAAAACAATACTATTAGGTTTTCATTTTTCAAAACTCGAACGTTTTTTGAAAACTCGTCAAACTAGTTTTTCTCGGTCCATCTCGAGCGAGATCGACCACCGAGATTTAGTTAAAAGATTAACTTTTCCTAACTTATCTATTATTTTGGGTCTTCTCGGTGAAATCTCAGGTAGTATTAACATTGAGATTCTACTAATTTTTCAAATATTATATAATCTTTTCAAATCTTATACTAAATCTTATATCTTTTCAAATTTCTCTAAATTTGGTTATTTTTACTAAATCTTTATCAATTTTTTACATAAATTTTCTAATCTTTACCCTAATTTTTGTTTCCACAATTATATGAATTTTTGAAATTCCAAATGAATTTACCAACTATGATTTTTCATATGAATCTCAAGTGCACTCTGACTTTTAAATTTTGTAAAATATCAAAATTTTCAAATAAAAAATTAAGATTTGGGAAAATATATATAAAAAAAAATCGGTGTTAATCTACCTGAGATTTCGATGAGAAAACCCAAATATATAGAATCTCGTGTTAATTTTGGTAGAGATATATCGACATTCTTTATATCTCCCAAATCTTACTTGATTTTTGGCAAATTTGATCTTTGAGCTTAAAGATTTAAAAATTAGGCAAAAATTGATATAAAATTTGAAAAGATTACATAATATTTAGAAAAATTTAAATATATAGGCTTCATTTGGGATTGATGTAGCTTTTAAAATCATTGTCGGCAGCTGTGCTTTCAGAAAAATCAACGGTGAAAAGAAGTAAAACAATGTTTGGCAAAATTTCAGCTTGAACTTGAAAATGTAAGTTAGAGATTTTGATAAATAAATTAAAAAAAAAATCTTAATTTAGATGATAACTATAATAGACTTATAATCAATATATATTGTAATTTAAAATTTTAAAAAATTGTTAAGTGTGATAAATTTTGTTTGATGTATATTAATTTTTAAATATTAAGGAAAATAGATTTATTTTAAAAATCAACATAGTATACTTTTTTTACTAATGCATTTAACTCATGAAAAATGAAAAATATACTTGATTAAGTGAGAAATAGATAATATATAAAATACATATTCTTTTTAAAGTATAAAATTGAAAACAAAACATTAATTAAAAATTTTATCTAGGAGAATCTAAAAGCTAGTAGGACACTATTTTAAAGTAACAGTGAAATTAACTGTATTTTTAAAGGTGATTTTAACAAATTTAATCTAAATATGTTTTACCAAACATAAAAAATAATTTTTAAAGGTGATTTTAACAAATTTAATCTAAATATGTTTTACCAAACATAAAAAATAGTTAAGATTTTTTCCAAATGAGGTTTTGACAAAACTAACTCAGTGTGAAACGTAGCCATAAAATATCAGTGTTAATTTTGCCCAAGATACACCCACATTCTTTATATCTCCCATATCTTACTTTTTTTTTTTTTTTTTTGGTAAAATTTGAACTTTGGACCAACAGATTTAGAAGATTAGATAAGATTTGATATAAAATTTGGAAATATTACATAATATTTAGAAATACTGATAGAATTGTTGTATTAACAGTTAGAAAATGCTAAATTTTTATGTTAAATCTCAGAGGTCGATCTCGAGCGAGATGGACTGAGAAAAACTATTGTAACGAGTTTTTAAAAAGATGTTAGTTTTTGAAAGAAGAAAAGTTGAAGAAGCTATTTCTGACAATTTTTCCTATTTTGTCCTCTTTAAGTTTTCAGAATTGAATGATTGTGTATTTAAAATAATTAGAATGCATTAGGAATTTGAGGAACACAACGAGAACATGGATATAAAGAAAATATAATATAATAATACTATATAATAAAATAAATAAATAAATATAATATAATATATAAATATATAAAATAAATAAAATAACCAATAATGAATTTCTTACTTTCTCCGAATTTTTTGGATTGATCACTAATATGTGTCTATAGGCAATTGGACTAGGAAGTGGATTAATAGTGTGTAATGTTGAGGCACATTGACAACCTACATTATAACTAATTTAACATATTTATAATAAAATGTAAACTTTTGTCTCTCTCTAAGAATTTATGGCTTGTCCCATGATGAAAACAAAGATGAGTCCTACAATGTCTAAATTAATTTAGATACTCATTAAAAAAAAAAAACCAAAACTTCGTAAAAGTAATTTAAATTAGAACAACCTCCCATACCCCCCAATTCTCTACACACCAAAAAATGATTTTTTTAAAAATAAAAACAAACTGCCACATGATCAACTTTCCTCGTTAAATTATTTTTAAATCATTTAAATTATCAACTTTCCTCTTTAAATTATTTTTAAATCATTTAAAATAATTTTTAAGTTTTCCTCTTTAAATTATAACCTTTTAAAACTTGAGTATATTACAACTTTCCTCTTTTTTTCAAGGTACAAGAAGAATATTATTAACATCTGTTAAGAAACCTGGGTATGAAATGCATGATTGGCTGACTATTTGGTTAAGAAGCATAATAAACTTTTTAATTACTTATACTAATGATGATTATCAATATGTAACTATTCAGTCTCCATGTTTTTAAATATATAATAATTTGTTCATCAAACTTTAATAGATAATAATTAGTCTATATACTTTAAAATAAACAACAATTTAACTTCTTACGTAGAAATTTTCATCAAATTGATACGTCAAATTTTATCGTACATGGTTTTAGTTTATAGACACAAATGGGTCTCTAATCAATTTATACAGTCTACGTATGTTAAAAACCATTAAACCTCAACAATATGCTTCGTAACAAATAATAAGTGGTTAATTATTAACATTTAGAGACTAAATTGCCACAAATTTAAAAATATAAAAACTAAGGCCCATTTTGTAACCATTTCGACCCAATTTGGTAACACTTTGATTTTTTTGTTTTTGTTTTTAAAATTTAAATCATCTACAATTCTTACAATGATTTGCATTTTTTTTAATTACAATGGTTGAATTTTTAGTCAAATTCCAAAAACGAAAATAACTTTTTGAAAGCTATCTTTTTTAGTTTTTAAATTTTGGTTTGATTTTTTAAACTATTGGTAAAAAGTAGATAATGAAGAAATTTGGAAGTAGAAGTAAAACAAAAAATGAAGCCCCGTTTGACAACTAATTTTTTTTCTTTTTTTTTAAGCCTATTTTCTTCCAATTTCGTATAATGATTTACGTTTTGATTGAATTCTTACCTAAATTCTAAAAACAACCATAAGTTTTTAAAAGCTTACATTTTTTTTTAGTTTTCAAAGTTTAGCTTGATTTTTTAAATTATTGATAAAAAGTAAATAAAAAAATAAATAATAAAGAAATAAATTTGGAGGGGAAAGTAGTGTAGAGACTTAATTTTTAAAAAACAAAAATTAAAAAAATTAAACGATACCAAATAGGATCTAAATCATTCCATCCATCAAAATTGATAGGCCAAAACTATTATTGTAACCAACTTTGATGAATAAATAATCGAAAATGAAAATAAAATAAATACATAAAATTTTATTTTGGTCCATGTTTTGAGATTTATTCAATTTTAATTTATATACATTATTCCTATCGAAATTCATTAAATAATAATATAATTATAAATTTATATAAAAAATACAACATATCAATATGTTAGTAAAACTTCTAGTAAAAATGCTAATAGTATAATATATTTTTTTGAAAAAATAAATAAAAACTTAGCAACTAAATTAAAGATTTATATGAAAACTAAAGTAGCAACTAAATTAAAGATTTATTTAAAATATATCAACTCGATATTTTAACCCATCAAAGAAAAAAAAGAGAAATTAAAAATATTTAGATTTTATGACAAAAAAATTTCAAAAGTACATGTTAAAACTTTTGGTTACAAAGTGTGATTATTTTTTATATTTAAAAAGAGAGAGAAAAAAGAAAAGACAAAGAAAGGGGTAGGGCCACAGCAGTAATATGAAAGAAAAACAGGACCCGAATGCAAAAACGTCTAAACATTTACCACTCTCCGCGCCATAAAAGAAAAGGCAAAGCACGGAAACAGAGAGAGTGAGTGAGTGAGTGTCAGTACACTCCAACACTCTAAACTTCGAAAACCTCCAAAAACTCAGTCACTGCTCCTCCTCCTCCGCCCCCACCACCATCAAAATTCCTCCAAATTCCTAATTGAAATTGCCTAGGGTTTGCTGTTTGGATCTCAGAAATGGAAGTTGAAGACGACGACTACCGAAGAAAACAGCAACTCGTTCTTCTGGTAATCGTTGTACTAGCTTCTCTCGCTCTCGTTTCTTTGCTCGTTGCTTTTAGCTATTACTGCTATATCAGCAATAAGGTCTCCAAGCGCCTCAAGATCCGCAAAAGTACGCCTCATTTCCTACCATTTTCCCCTTTTTATATTGCCTTTTTTCTCTTCGTATATGCCGTTTTACCGTTTTAGAGATCGCCTTGAAATTGGTTAAAAGGATCATTTCAAGATTTCCTTAACTGTAGATGCAGATTAAGGCCTTTTTTCTTTTCTGGTTTCGTAAATTGTTGCCTCTTTGATATGAACAAAAACTTGTCGGTCGGCACAACAGTAATGGCTATTGACTAAGGAGGATATTGTGTTATGTTATGTGGTCCAGTCCAGTCCATTGGAGCTTCTGCTTCTTCTTATTGTTGTGTAATTAATGCATCGATTGTATATTTCCTTTGACGCCATTCATTAATTGCAAGGAATAAGGATGGTTGTGAAATAGTTAATGTAGTATAAGGATATTCAAACTTTTGAAAGTATGTAAGGGGAAATTGACAGAAGTATATAATTTTGTCGTATTTTGTAATAATTTTTTGAGCTGGATCAAGAAATTGTCATAGATAAATCTCTCAAATGTCATATCATCCCAATCCTACTCTGAAATACTTCAAAACGCCCTCGTTTCGTTGCCTTCTCACTCAGCTTCCACCCACCCAAAAAAAAAAAAAAAACATTAGTTACTTAGATGTACTGCTATGCTATATTAAGCCTCAGATATACTATATAATGATTGTGTTTATGCAAGTCATTGGAATTATTAGTACCATTACCATGTTAATTAGCTAGAGAATCTTAGTTATAAATAGCGGGAGCTAGGGATGTGAGCGGGAAGTTATATTTTGTTAAGTCAATCCATAGTGGGTGGATTGTAGGAGAGGTATAGCTTGCTCGACAGGCAATTAAATATTGTAATTTCTGTTGATATTGCAAAATAATTGTTATTTGTGTTTCTTGTGTTTCGATAAGCTTTTCCTTTTATGCTTCAAATGATTTGATTCTTAGTTGAACTTGTTTTTAGCTTTTAAACTTTAATTTTTCTGCATATATCAGAAAAATTGATGAGGTATTAGTTGTGTGCTGGTAATTCAATTCTTGAAGGGGCTGATCTTGAAGATGGAGGTAGTTTTGAAAATGTTAAAGAATTTTCAACTGAGAAAGGTCTCCAATTGTTCACTTTCAAGCAGCTACACTCTGCAACCGGTGGTTTTAGCAAGTCAAATGTGGTTGGGCATGGTAGCTTTGGGCATGTATATCGAGGAGTCCTGAACGATGGGAGAAAGGTTGCAATTAAGCTTATGGATCAAGCGGGGAAGCAGGGAGAAGACGAATTTAAAGTGGAGGTAATCCTATGGACTCATTTTGTATGCTTTGGCTCTCCTTGTTTAGAAGAAATGGGCTCAAAAGACTGTTGAACTTATTATGAACACTAATATAATACTGAGTTCCTTCTAAATTGTGATGATTGGACCATTTGCAGTTTTGTTGTATGCTTTTTCTGTTTATTTGAGAAAGACCAGTAAATAAAAATTCTTTTTTATCCTGATTGTCACGTGCATTCGGTACATTAAACAAAACATCTAGGCCTTGTTATTTGGGCTTTAGAAGTTGATTATTAATTAGTTGATAACCTTGTCAATAGGTGGAATTGTTAAGTCGGCTTCATTCACCATATTTGTTGGCATTGCTCGGGTATTGCTCAGATAACAATCATAAATTGCTCGTATACGAGTTCATGGCAAATGGCGGTCTGCAAGAGCATCTATACCCTGTTAGCAGTAAGTAGTAGTTTTGTTTGACAAATTGATTCTTTTAACAAACATAACTCAATTTAACTGGACCTATTCGTTAGTTGTCTTTCCCACATGCCTTCAATGGAAAGGGAAAGAGGTTTCTCTTTCTGGAGTTGAGGCGCATTGACCTTGGAGTCATAATGTAGCATTAGATTTTTTAATTTTTTAATTTTTTAATTTCAATTTGTGAAATTTTAAGTTTAGGTTCAAATTCCATCAGCGTTAAGTTGGACTGGGAAACACGGCTGAGAGTTGCTCTTGAAGCTGCCAAAGGTTTGGAGTACTTACATGAACACGTATGCCCCCCAGTAATTCATAGGGATTTCAAGAGCAGCAATGTCCTGTTGGACAAAAATCTTCATGCTAAGGTTTCTGATTTTGGATTGGCAAAAATCGGCTCAGACAAAGCCGGGGGTCATGTCTCTACTCGAGTTTTGGGGACACAAGGATATGTTGCCCCTGAGTAAGAACTTTTCACGATAAATTTGATGCTTGTTTTGTATTTCAGATTTTTTCGAAGTACAAGGTCACTTTTTTCTTGCAGGTATGCACTAACAGGGCATTTAACAACAAAGTCAGATGTTTATAGTTATGGGGTTGTACTCTTGGAGCTGCTCACTGGCAGAGTTCCAGTTGATATGAAGAGAACTCCTGGGGAAGCTTCCCTTGTTTCTTGGGTGAGCTCCTTATCCATTTCAACTTTTGAAAATTTCTGTGATGAAATTATGCTTATGACCAAAGAAGAAGTAGATATTTGATCAAAATTCTCAAACTAACCTCGATGACTCAGAATTTTAGTTTCTAATTTCTTAACTTCAATACTTATTTCTCGTTACATTTGGACGATTGGTGGGACAGGCTTTGCCGAGGCTGACTGACAGGGAGAGAGTGGTGCATATAATGGACCCTGCATTGGAGGGTCAGTACTCCATGAAGGATGTTGTTCAAGTGGCAGCAATTGCAGCAATGTGTGTACAACCGGAGGCAGATTACAGGCCACTGATGGCTGATGTTGTCCAGTCACTGGTTCCACTAGTGAGAAATTACAGGACAACTTCAAAGATCGGTAGCAGTTCTAGTTCCAGCGCTACCAAGTCGCCTGCAGCGCATGACAATGCTAGTTCGGGAGACTGAATGATAGAACTGGTTGTCTCACAGACGATTGCTTCCTGTAAGCTAACATAGATTTAGACCGGTTTGAGATATTGTGATAAATTCGTAAGTTTGAGATATTGTGATAAATTCGTATTCATATGCTAACTGTTTATTGTCTTAGCTGAAGGCTGTTACTGATTGCGTCGTTGTCTCGGGGAAAATCCGAAGTCATAGGATGTGCAAGTGATTCCCCAGTAGTTTTTGTGATGTAATCAACGTTTTCAAAATGGGGGATACTGTGTTTAGTTGTATTTGTAGGCTACCTGACCCTTATGACTTAAATGTAAAGGCTTATTATTGTGACTATTATTTTGTTATAATAGTACTAATTATTATTATCTAACTTTCTCTTACGAACAAGTGGAAGGGTGACTTTTTTTAGACCATATATTTGTTGCGATTGTATGTACATTGTACTGTTCTTTTTCACCATTTTAGCGATGATTGACGTACATGGTTGCAAATCGTGTATGAATTAATAATCGATTTTTAAAAACCTTTTTTTTTTTTTTTTTTAAATTGGAATGACGCTGTTGTACAATTTTCAGCAGGGTTATTATTTTTTTTTTTAACAGAAAAAGGCCCAGTTATTTAATAAGCAGATAATGTGAATGGTTAATCAATTATATTTTAGGATAATTATTTTATATGAAAAAACGGTTGAAAATATTTTCAAATATAGTAAAATATCAATGTCTAATCGTGATAGACATCTATTGGTGTTTATATATCTATCAGTTTTATTATTGATAAATAGTGACATTTTGCTATATTTATAAATAAGTTTGTTCATTTTACTATATTTGAAAATAACTATATTTCTTAGTGAATTTTTGTTCTAGAAAGTTGAAAAGAAGTCATCACAATAGTCCTGGTCCTTTGATACTTGTGTGTAAATGTCAGTCTAGATAACGAATAAAACGTAGGATCAAATATGTTAGTAAATTATAGAGTTGAATATTGAGTTTTTTTAGTAAACAAAGAAGAACAAAATTAATAAGATATCAAAGCACTAGACACCGTGACATTGATCCATGAGGAGTGATCTTCAAGCCAAACACCGGAGGCTTGAGTTTGTCGTGCATTACGTTTTAGAATGTGAGCAATGGTATTATAGATTTTTGGATAAAAAGAAAAGTCCAAAACAATTCCTTGTTGTTGAAAAGCTCTAATGAAGTTCAAACATTGGTTGAATATTTGATATTAGTAATATGGTGATACTTTTCTAAATAATATCATAGTTCAATTCATTAAGGCATATATTATGAAGATTAAATTATAGAAAAACCTTACCCAATTTCTTTATTATTTTTTAGATAGAAAATCCTATTTAATTTTGCTCTTGGTTTAACAAATATTCATATATTTTTAAAAGTTTCAATATTACATCTGAACTTTCATGTATGTTTCAAAACTACTTTGTTGTAGAAATTCTTTAGATATATTTTTTTTAATAATGAAAATCGATACCTCAATGGTGTTTCAGTGACCTAAAATGAAAATTGGATCACCAAATTTTTTTTAAGTCATCGTTACATTAGTCCAAGTTTTTATTTATGTCTAATATTCTAAAGGTAGTTTTGAAACATTTATTAAAGTTTAGAAGTAATATTCTAACTTTTTAAAGTAGGTATTTTGGAAATAATGGGTAAAGTTTAGGATTTTTAAAAAAAAAAATAATTTAGCCTATTATGAATCAAGAAGGTCAAGAGTTCAAATCTCTGAAATCTAAAATGTTATTGTGAATTTGAAGTTTAAATAGCTCGAGCATATGTTCTCATCCTTTTTAGGAGGTTCAAATCTTTCCTTAAAAATAATTGTTGTGTGTTGAGCATTTTGTCTTGTTCTTGAGTTGAATCAAGATTTAAAATGTCGATGTTTATGGAAATATCGAGGTCTTAATTTTACAGAAATGTCGATGAAAATATCATTGTCGATGGATATTTCTAGAAAAATTATAAAAACAAAAATTATGAAAATAAATTTAAAATAGTAAATAGATCTTTTATAATTTTTAAATAAGTTAATATGTCTATTACTTACAATATATTTACATTAGTGATGATATAATAGACCTATCGATTCCTCATCTTAATTTTGAACCTATAAAAATATAGAAATATCGATGAAAATACCAAGAGATTGACGAAAATTTAATACTATGAGTTGAATTAACAGTAAGATTCCCACTTATTTAATATATGTGCACAAAACCTATTTGTTTTAACTTTTATAAGTATCTATTACTTTCTTCCACACTTGAAGTTTCATCAATCTTATTAGTCCTTGCCTTTTTTTTTTTTTTTTTTTTTTTTTTTTTTTTTTTTTTTTGCAATTATCTTTTTAACCTCCGGGTTATAAAGGATAGATATATTTGGTCTTTGGATTTTAGAAATATACCTTTCTAGTTATCGAATTTTTTAAAATAAGTACGTTTAGTTCCTGAGTTTTCAAAACATACCTAGTCTCCCAAACTTTAAGAACAGGTTTAAAAGGTCCCTAGAATAATTTTTTGTGTTATTTTATATAATTATATGATATTTCAAATTACAAAACTAACCTAAAAGTAAAAATATTAAAGAGAAGAGGTAATTTTTTCAAAATTAATTTTCTAATTAAAAAAATTACCACCATTTAAACCTATTTTTGAAAACATGAGAACTAATAAGTACATTTTGAAAACCCATGAACCAAATGCACATATTTTAAAAAATTTGAGGACTAAAAAGGTATGTTTTGAAAACTTAAAGACTAAACACATATATTCTTCAAAACTCAATGACTAAAAAGGTAACTTTTGTTTTTGTTTTTGTTTTTGTTTTAAAACATAAAATCTACCTTGGGAGTAGAACATTAGAGCTTAAGTTAAGCATATAGGATCGATTAGTAGGGGTGATCATTGAAACTGCTAAAATCAAACCGAGTGTTAAACCAAACCGAAACCGAATTAATGTGGTTCGATTTGGTTTGATATATTTTCAAACCGGATTATTGTGGTTTAGTTTGGTTTTAAATTTGAAAACCAATTTGAAACCGAATCGAACTACTTTTTTAATAAATATATTAAAAACAATATATATAAGGGCTATTTTTAAATATTGAAAAATAAACCAAAATATTTATAAGATATAACAAAATTTTAGAATTATCAATGATAAATACTGATCGATACTGATAGACTTCTATCACCATAAGTGTCTATTAATATCACTGATAGAAGTTTATCTATCATTGATAGATTTAAAATTTTGTTATATTTTGTAAATATTTTCAACAGTTTTACCATTTGAAATAATTTCCCTATATATAATTAAAAACATGAAAAAACATAAAAAATTAAGAAAATGAAAACAAAAAAACTGTGAAACCGATATGAACTGAACCACTTGTAATTTAGAAAATATGAAAAGCATAAAACATTAAAAAGAAACAAAAAAACAAAGAAAATCGTGAAACCAGTCGATTTGATTTCAGAAAACACACTTCTTAAAATTTGCATTTTGATTAAATTTGAATTTCAAATCGAATCAAACCGTGAACACTCCTGTCGGTTAGGCCAAATCCAACCATATTTAAGATGAAAGTTGATCAAACTCTGATTCAACTTGACAAATATGAGTGTAATGACGCCATATGGTTCCTTCCAAAGAAGGGTTTTCTCGGGAAGAGATCTGTCAAAGCAAACTTGTGTGCCCTTTTGTTTTGCTTGAATTCAGGTGCATTGCATCCGCATCATATCCCACGCACAGCCCGAACATCGTGTGACGATCAACAAGCCGCCCCCAACCCATAACCGTTTCGGTTTTGACTCTGACGTTGCTATACAAAATTTTTAAATCTTAGCTCCATTACGTAAACATCTTTTTTATTAAATATTTTAGTATTTAATCTTTTCGGTACTTTTTTAGCATTTCTTTTATAATTTGTAAAACTATATCCAAATCCGTATTTTTTTTCATGAAAAATTTAAATTAATTTTAAAAGACTAATTTAAGAATTATTTGAAAGTATGATATGAAATGGAAGATGTATTAACCTGATTATAGAAATTCAAAGGAGGAAAAAACATCCTTTTAGAAAACTAAATTAGAAATTTCTGTTAATGTCTTATAAATTTGGTGGGGGAATTAAAAACTTGTATCATCTCGTTTGGTTGACATTTTAAATATTCTGTTGTGTAAGTTTATTATTAACCAACTGATGAGAGACTAACCTAAGAAAAGTTTAAATACAAGCTTTTTAACAATACCAACTAAATTGAAAAAGTACTTCAATACTAAAGACTAAATATAGATACTTAGTCTAAAAAAGAGAGAGATCTCTTTATTATTAGTTGACATTTTTTTTTAACAAATCAGGGGTTCCCGAATAACACACAAAAAAATCCACTTCCAAAGATCAACCTCTTTCAAATCAGTAATGCAACGTATGTTTAAAAGTTAAATTCTCTTTCAGGTAGGTCCTAAAAGGAGAAGGAAGACTGAAATGTCAACCATGCATCTATTATTGAATTTACTGACCCAATACAATGCCCTATTTTTGGAACGTCCATTGTCAAGTTATTGAATGGGTAAGTCGTCAATTCGTAAAACAGGCTATATAAGGTAAATCTTTATCTGTTAGGATCCTGGTGTGCATTTTACTGGAGGTTTCTATTGTCTCAACCTATTATTGTTTAATTCCTATTGAAGTATATACTTGCCGAGTGGGTGTAGGGTGGACGATTTCAAAGAAAACCCCCGTTCATCAGTGATTTTGAAATGGTTAAAATCACTTTTGACATTTTCAAAATTACTCCGAAACATGTTTTTAATAATTTAAAATCAATTTTGATGAAATGAAAATTGCATTCAAAAGTATAAAATTAAATTTTAAATTAATTTTAAGTGATTGAAAGCGTGTCTTGGAGTAATTTTGAACATAACAAAATGATTTTAACCACTTCATTAGACCCGAACAATAACTTGACAATGGGTTACTTCATATCAAGAAATTTTTGAAAAGTAAGAATATTTTTTTAATTTGTTTTGCACTGTCCACTACAATAGTGGAAAACAAAAAAAAGGTCACATCTCAATGAAAAATAACTTAGCTATATAAATTCTTTTGTTTTACTGTCCATACAGTCAATAAAAACTTAATATGTGACAGGAAAATTTGAATTGTTTTTGTTTTTATTTTTAGTATATGAATAAGGGTGCATGCGATTAAATAAACTATACCAATCATCGACCCATATCCGTCGGGCATGCGAGTTTTATAATCCAACAAGAAATCGATTTTCATTTTATTGTTCTCTGTTTATAGCTTGCTTGTAGGAGAGATGAGGGGGGAAAAGTCTACAATGACGGACAAAACAAAGCACTCATCATTCTTGTTTTGAAAATAAACTAGTGGCAAAATATCTAAATGGTGATTTGATAAGCATTTCGTATTTTGATTTTTTTTTCTCTCTTTTTTGTAATTGATTTGGTGAAAATTTTCTTTTCAAATCATTTGTCAATTTTATTTTGGAAATTGTGATGTGTGACAGGTAGTTGAATATTATTTTATACTTAAAAATGTTATTTATTGCCTCCCAATTTTAAGTATTCTTTGTTTCCATTCTTTGGTTTAAAATTTTTTTTGGTTAAAACAAAATTCTTCTTAAGTTTATTCTATTTTAGTTCATGTATTTTTATTTATTTAATTTTAGTCTCTATATTTTTTTATAAAACTTAAAAATAGTCCATGTTATAAAATGGTTGTTAACAATTAGATGAGTTGACAGAACAAAAATAATAAACAATTAGATAAGTTGGTAAGTTGGATTAAGAATTAACTAGTTGGGTTGAGTTGGGTTGGGTTAAAATCAATGGTAAAAATATTAATTTAGGATTTTAAATCTCAACCAAAAAAAAAAAAAAAGAAAGAAAAGGGAAACACACGTTGAAGAGGAGCCAAATCTGGAGTTCATGGATTGATCCTTGTTGAAGTATGAGTTATTCGAAATCATTCTTCATCGTCCCTCTTTCCATTGAAGGTATATGCCATGTGTTTTAGAATCCAAGTTTGGAGATTCCTTCCTCTTAAAAGTAATATGCTAATTGATATAAAAGCTGAGCTTTAAATTTAGGTCGATCAAAATGTTTAGCAACAGATTCTACCCATATAGGGACTTCTTCAGTAAATAAACTGTTGGGGTTGATGCCCTAAATCTCATGGGTCATGTAGTTTGTAATTGTATTGTACAAACAATTTTATTTATTTAATAAAACATGAGATATTTTATTCGACATTTAGTAGCATCACCCTATAAACCAATAAACTAACATTCAAGGTTATCTTCAGTAACTTAAACATGTATGTAGAGACATACAGGTGGATCATATTTAAATGATAACCTAAATGGTCTGTAGTAGATAGATAAGACCGGGTGCCTTATCCTGGTGATAATATGAATACAACTCACTTTGTGGATGTTACAATTGTTGTAAAATGCTATAAATGATCTGATCTTGATCATTCATGTAGAGACATGTGAGTGGGGGTATTCTATATAAAAGAGTTTGTATAAAACCGGACCATGAAATAAATAGTCCCATTATATAACACCATTAATAATAGAGACTTACATTTCACGAGGATGATCATAACTAACATGACCTGAATTTTGAGTGAGTTGTGAACTCTTACCTATGAAGGCTATCCTTTGATTTGTATGAGTGAGAGTGGCCAGATCGCCGACTCAACAAGCCTACCATTTTAAGGATTTGTCTGATTGGGAAACTGGGAACACAACTACACAAGAAGGAATTCACTTCTTCCTCAACATCAGAGTAAGTAGATAAATTGTTCCCTTAACGGTTGATTACGGGGCAGCACCACACCCTTTCTTGACCCAAGAGGGGTTTGGTCATAGTTGGACTATGACTTATTGTTCATTAGAGGGATCCGTGATACTTAAGAAGTTAGATGTAATTATAGGGTTAAAACGGTAATTTTGGCCCAGCTGTACTTACGAGCAATTTATGAATAGTCATTGCACTGTTGACTGGTTTTATCCAATGGACATAGAAATATATCTGTAGTGCAAGGAGTGCAGCTGCCGTTCTTAAAGGAACCTGTGAAGGCCCTGAGCGAAAATATGGATCGTCCCAATTCTAGTTTTCACAGAATTGAAAAATACAGAATAAAAATTATGCAAAATTACAGAATTATAGCATACCAAAAAATTGAGAGAAGGAAAAATTAGGGTTTCTAGGAAACCTTACCTTTGAAGAACTCACAGTCTTCACGAATTTCCTCTTCTCCTAATTTGGTCACGAACAATCCAAATGACCACCACCAATTGGAAACTTTTGTATTCTTTAGGTGAGAATTAAAAGAGTTGTGGACTCTTGAAATTATGGGAGAGAGGGAAGGATTGAGAGAAAAGGGGAATCTCTGGGAAATTACGGAGAACTCTACTTCTATGTATCTCTATGTAATTTTCTCTAGAAAAAGAAAACAACCAAAATCTCACACAACTTCCCACTGATTATGAGCGTTGAGACCAGGGGTGGGTACTTCCCTCCCTAAAATTCAAAATTGAAATTGAAATTAATTAATAATAAATAAATAAATTTNTCGGCGACCTGGCCACTCGCACCCATACAAATGAAAGGACCGCCCTCAATGGCAGGAGTTCCCAACTCACTAAAGATTGAGGTCATTTTACCTATGGTCATCCTAGTGAAGTGAAGTCTCTATCATGAACGGTGTTATATAACGAGACGTTAACACTTCGTGGTTAGGTCTTATACAAACTATTTGTATAGGACACTCCCACTCACATGTCCCCAACATGAATGATCAGGATCAGACCATCTGTGACAAGTCATAACACTTGTGACCATTCCACAAAGCGGACCGCGTCCGTAGCGTTACCAAGATAAGGTTTCCCTCCTGTATCCATATACTACAGACCATTTTGGTTATCACTCAAGACATGATCCACTTGTATGTCACCACATACATGCTTGAGTCACATACAAATAACCAAGGATTTTATAATTATTGGTTTGTGGTAAAGAAAATAAAACAAGCAACTGAGCAAAAATACAAGATGTGAAGTAAATATCATATATTAACAACACAAGCGTTCATACAAATTGTTTACAAACTACAAGACACGAGACTTTAGGGCATCAACCCCAACACTCACGACCCAAACTAATGGAAGAGATTGTAGGACATGTTGACACACATCCTTCACACACTTACTATGAACTAATTCCCCTATTCACCTTGTTATTGACTCATGCAAACACTTTCCAAATGGAGGTTACTCCCAGGGTGATATGAAGTGTTGTATGGATCTCACGGTCTAAACTCTTAGGGACGTGAGGGCTAAGAACAACATATCGTATATATTATTATCCTCCCACTGAACTGTTCTATTTGTTTTTGGGTAAATATTTACTTAGGTATGTTCTGGTTAATTAAACAACCTAAGTCTAAGTGATTTTCAAGTATAATGCTTATATTTACATTTAACCTATGATGTCTAGGTGATAAACTAGCTTTAAAACCTCATACCACTCACCTATACTCATAAAACCAGATTCACAACACTCAATCATTTGGCCATAATCCCCAGGTAGGAGCTGTTTTGTAGACCGTCAACTTAAGTACCTACAGGCATAGATAGGATTATACAACGGTTGAGTTTGTAACCGCAGTTTTACAAGATAACGACCTATTTTAACTATTAAAACAAGCGGTTAACCTACATGAGCATGCAATTTATCTTTGTTATGGATTTTAAATGTCTAATCCAATTTTATAACAACTTATAAAACTTTTAGACATGCTTTGTATCCATAACAATCATCAAGCATTTTGTGATTTAATATAACACCTTATATAAACACTTGAAACCTTAAACATGCAAACTATATATTATAACTCCTTATAACATACTTTCAATACATGCAACATGCTTCCTATGGTGGGATTTTTAAATCTATATAGCATACTATATGCACATAGAAGATTTATTTAATTATAACATACATCACATGCACAAATAATTAAACATACACACTGATATGGACCAGTTTTGACATTTAAAGTAAGCAAACGACCTAAGTTATTATAGTGATTAGCAAAACCAACTCCAAAACACTTCTGGATCGCACGAACCGACCCAAATCGGACTTGAACCGGACCTCCAAACCATCAAAATGGGTTGAACTGGCTCTGATACCAGTTGTTATTGAGCTTTTTTAAACCAGAAAGAAAGTGAGGCTCAAAGGATTAATTTGATCCAAGAATTAAAAGAAGAAGGTTGTTGACGTGTGAGGATGGGAAGCAACCACCTAATCCCAAAATCAAAATGTGGTAGGAATCGTTCTGATTTTTTTTCCTCTTTCATTTCAACAAAAAAAAACGTAGAAAAAGAAAGAGTTACTCTAACCTTTCCCTTTTTTTATTCCTTGTTTCAGAGTGTTGCTTGGATGAGTATTATGAACAAAATGAAGAGAAATCAAAGATTCTGAGCAAGGGAAAGAAAAAGAACACTATGATATATAGTGGTTTAGTAAGGTTCACCTACATCCACTCTCAAAGCCCTCAGAAATTAGCTTCATTTTTATATAAGTTTCTCTCAACTCTCTTTACAAAGGATTCTCAGATTCTAGATCTCTTTACAAAAAAATTTCTCAGGAATTTTTTACTGCTTCTTTTACAACTATTTGATCTTTCTTTTATATACTAATTTTTACAACAGTAATAAAAGAAATATAGTTGCTAACAAAAGGGTTTTTATTTCTGTTACAGGTAAATAGGTCAAGAGTAGAAGAACTTGTTTCAGTTGCTTCAACAATATTGTCGAGTGTTGCCGACGGGCAGCCTCAATCCCACATGATATCGAAAAAGGCATAAGAGAGTGTAGGTCATAAAAGGAAAATATAAATCCCACGTGTTTTAGGTCGACCAATAGAGTCGGTGTATATATACCAATCGAAAAATAATCGAAACTAGGTCAAACTGAAATGTTAGAACCTCAAGCACTAGAGACGTCTCTAACATCGCTGATGTCACATATAACCATAGACGTGTGTGAGAGGAGTGGCTTATGAATAGCAACCATAGACGTGTGTGAAAGGAATGGCTTATGAATAGTCTCATTCAACCCTCTAAATGGAAGAGTAAAAAGTAATCTCCAAAGGAGAGACCCAATCATACTCTTTTATGTGCTTAACTTAATTAGTCACTCATTATACTAACTTAAGTATTGGAGTGTAGTAAGCTCAACACCATACTGGTGCAAGGATCTCTTATGCTGGTTAGCTTGGAAAATCTCGAGACCAGGGAGAAACGGTCTGGAGGTCAAAGCCACTGGGCAACCTGCAACAAACTCAATGCAT
Source organism: Benincasa hispida (assembly GCF_009727055.1). NCBI lineage: Eukaryota > Viridiplantae > Streptophyta > Magnoliopsida > Cucurbitales > Cucurbitaceae > Benincasa > Benincasa hispida. The sequence continues at coordinate 59,458,701 of NC_052353.1, forward strand.
ACAAGATCCAAGAACCAACAATATTATGTGTATGTTGTTGGGGTTGATGCCTAAATCTCGTGGGCAATGTACAAACAATTTTATTTATTTAATAAAATATGAGATATTTTATTCGACATTTAGTAGCATTAACCCATAAAACCAATGAACTAAAATCTAAAGTTATCTTCTATAACTTAAACATGTATATAGAGACATACAAGTGGATCATGTTTAAGTGATAACCTAAATGGTCTGTAGTATATGGATAAGGTTGGGTACCTTATCCTAAAAACACTACAAATACGACATGTTTTGTAGATGTTATAATTGTTGTAAAGTGCTACAAATGATCTGATCCTAATCATTCATGTAGAGACATGTGAGTGGGGATATTCTATACAAAGGAGTTTGTATAAGACCGAACTACGAAATGAATAGTCTCATTATATAACATTGTTAATAATAGAGACTTACATTTCACCAAGATGACCATAGCTGACAAGACCTAAATTCTTAGTGGGTTGTGAACTGCCTATGAAGGCAGTCCTTTGATTTGTATGGGTGAGACGTTGGCTCAATAAGTCTACCAATTTGGGGATTCATCTAATTGGGTAGCTAGGAACACAGCTACCAGCTATACAAGACGGAATTCACTCATTCCCTAATGTTGAGATAAGTAGATGAATTACTCCCTTAAGGGCTGATTTTGGAGCTTGAACAATTTGGCGCCGCACCCCTCTCTTGACCCAAGAGGGGTTTGGTCATAGTTGGACTATGACTTATTGTTCATTAGAGGGATCAGTGGCACTTAAGGAATTAGATGTAACTACAAGGATAGAATGATAATTTTGGCCTAGTTGTACTTACGAGCAATTTGTTAAGGGTTATCGCACTATTGATTGGTTATATCCAATTGACACATAAATATATATATATAGTGCGAATAGTGCAGTTGTTGATCTTTAGTAGAGCAACTGGCAGTTAATCGATGTTGAATAATTTAATTAAATGAGTTTAATTAATTGTTCAAGTACCATTGGAGCTTCAATCTACAAGTCCATAAGGTCCCCTCTGTAGCTCAATAGGGATTATTGAGAACTAATTTTGGATTAATTTGAATTGTTCAAATTAATTGAGGGAATTAATTATATGTGATATAATTAAAGGGAAGTTAATTAAAAAGTGAATAGAGGAAGTAGTTCATAGTAAGTGGGTGAAGAAATGTGTGAACATATCCTAAAGTCTCTTCCATTAGTTTGAACGTGAGATTCTATATGTTGTGTCTGCTGTCATTTTTAAGCGGCATTACTAGCCATTTTTCAGCGCACTAGCGGAACAACTCAAACTTCAGAAATGAATAGGGTTTCTTAGTTTCGTCTTCAACATTGTCTTCCAATTTGGGAGTTTGTTGATACCGTTTTATGAAATCTTAAAATGGAGGGTCAAACTTACAAGAATTACTAAGTGTTTAGTAGCTCTTAATCGAAAACGGTAACTAAATAACTATGGAACAAAGAGTTATTCTGGAATTAGTATTTGTCGGAAATGTCTTGCTTCAATGAAGGAATTATTGACTGCCGCCTCGGTAACATCTATTCTGGCTTCACTAAAGTATCATTGCAAATAAATAATGAAATTTGGGTAGTTATTACTTTTGCTAAAATGAATTTGGATTTACATGCAATTTTCTGATAGAATTTGTTTATGTTTCAGCATGTTGAATTCAATTATCCAACTTTTAGCTTCCGAATAAATTTAACGGTGAGGGTTATTCGAACTAGAAATCAAATATCAATACAATACTAGTCGTGGATGATTTGAGGTTCGTTTAAACAGAGGAATGTTCTCCAGTTCCAGCTCAATGGCAAACCGAAATGTTCGGCGATGCATATGACAGGTGGTCAGAAAAAATGAAAAAGTTTGAGCCTACATCTTAGCTAGCATATTCTAATGTGTTAACTAAGAAGCATGAAGGCATGGTCACTGCTAAGGAGATCATAAAGATGTTACAAGCGATGTTTGAACAACCATTCTCATCTATATGACATGATGCTATTAAATACATTTACAATTTCCGAATGAAAGAGGGGACCTTTATAGAGAATATGTCCTGGACATAATGGTCCAATTCCATATGCGCTGAAGCAAACGGTTGTCATAAAACGAAAAGAGGCAAGTCCAATTTCATCGGAATCTCTTCCGAAGAGTTTCCTAACATTTCGAACAAATGTTGTGATGAATAAGATAGAATATAATCTAACTATCTCTTGAATGAGCTTCAGACTTACCAATCTCTGATGAAAAAATAAGAATTAGGAAGGGAAACAAATGTTTGTTACCCCAAAGAAAATTCAGAAAGGGATCGACATTTGGGACGAAAACCTTCTGATAAAAAGTTTGGAACCTTCTAAGGATAAGAATATCCAAATGAAGAAGAAGGGAAAAGGGAAAAAACAAAAACTCCTTGTAAAAGAAAGGCAAGATAAAGTTTGCAAAAGGAAAATGTTTCATTACAATGGGGATGAGTATTGGAAAAGAAATTGTTCCTAAATATCTTGCTGAAAAGAAGGCTGAAAGGCAAATCAAGATATACAGACTTTGATTTCCAAACTGAATAAGAATTCTAAAGAAATCCACATCAAAGAATCAATGTTCATCTTAAACAGAGGGGCAGTAGTCTGAAGGACACCAAGCAGGGGTGCATTGCTAACTCCACTATGGAGGTTGAGTACATACCGACTTGTGAAGCTGCTAAGGAAGTTGTGTGGCTCAGGAAGTTCCTGACTGATCTGAAAATGGTTCCAGATATGTCTAAGCTTATCACCCTTTATTGTGACAATAGTGGTGTTTGTGGCTAATTCTCAAGAGCCTTAGGAGTCACAAGCACGGAATACAGATAGAGTCGAAGTATCATTTATTCAGAAGATTGTGCATCAAGGGGAAGCTTCAGAGCACAACATTGTTTGGTCTATTTACAAAGACCCTCACGGCTAAGGTGTTTGAGGGTCACCTACAGAGTATGGGTCTATAAGATAGGCCACATTCAGTCTAGGGCAAGTGGGAGATTTTGTACTGGGCGCGCTATTATGGCCTAGTTTACTATTTTGTGTTCTTTTATATTAGTGTGACTTTTATGATGTACACCTTACTAGCTTTAAGACAAGTGAGAGAATATCATATACAATATAAACTATAGTTTTAATTCTCTCATCAATGGTATTTAATATAAAACCTATTTATAATAAATTTAATTATATGAATCCAATTCACATAATTAATATTTGAATCATATTCAAATATTTATTTCCTCTCAAATAAAATTTATATTATAATGTATTAAATATGTTATAGTAATTATGTCACATATAATTAATTCTCTCATTTAATTTGAACGATTCAAATTAATCCAAAATTGATTCTCATTAAATTCCTGTTGAGCTACAAAGAAGACCTCATGGACCTGTAGATTGAAACTCCAATGGTACTTGAATAATTAGTTAAACTCTTTTAATTAAATGATGTTGTATTATAATGTATTAAACACGTTATATTAATTATATCACATATAATTAAATTAAATTAATTATATCACATATAATTAATTCTCTCATTTAATTGAACAATTCAAATTAATCCAAAATTGATTCTCATTAAATCCCTGTTGAGCTACAGAACAGACCTTATGGACCTATAGATTGAAGCTCTAATGGTACTTGAATAATTAGATAAACTCTTTTAATTAAATTATTTAATATCCATTAACTGTTGGGCACTTCATTAAAGATCGACAACTGCACTCTTTGCACTATAGATATATTTTTCTGTCCATTGGATATAACCAGTCAATAGTGCGATGACCCTTCACAAATTGCTTATAAATACAGCTAGGCCAAATTACGTTTTTCCCTTGTAGTTAGATCTAACTCTTTAAGTACTACTGATCCTTCTAATGAACAATAAGTCATAGTCTAACTATGACCAAACCTCTCTCGGGCTAAGAAAGGGCGTGACGCTACATTTTCAAGCCCCAGAATCAACCCTTAAGAGAGCAATTTATCTACTTACCTTGGCGCCGGGGAAGGAGTGAATTCCGTCGTGTGTAGCTGTGTTCCCAACTCTCAATCAGACGAATTCCCAAAATGGTAGGCTTATTGTGTCAGCAATCTGGCGATTCTCACCCATACAAATCAAAGGACCACCTTCATAGTCAGGAGTTCACAACTCTCTCAGGATTCAGGTCATGTTACCCATGGTCATCCTAGTGAAATGTAAGTCTTTATTATGAACGTCGTTATATCAATCATTTTGTGGTTTGGTCTTATACAAACTCCTTTGCATAGAATACCCATGCTCACATGTCTCCATATGAATGATCAGGATCAGATCATTTGTAGCACTTTATAACAATTGTAACACCAACAAAGTAGGTCGTATTCGTAGTGTCACAAGGATAAGGTATCTAGCTTTATTCATCCACTACAGACCATTTAGGTTATCACTTAAACATGATCCACCTATATGTCTCTACATACATTTTTAAGCTACAGATAATCTTGAATATTAGTTTATTCGTTTGTGGGTTTAATGCTACTAAATATCATATAAAATATCTCACGTTTTATTCAATAAATACAAAGTTTGTACAAAACAATTACAAACTACATGACCCTACGAGATTTAGAGCATTAACTCCAACAGGTCTTTAGTGGAATGACTAACAATTAATGGATATTGAATAATTTAATTCAAGAAGTTTAATTAATTATTCAAGTACCATTGGAGCTTCAATCTACAGGTCCATAAGGTCCCCTTCGTAGCTCAATAAGGATTATTGAGAAATAATTTTGGATTAATTTGAATTGTTCAAATTAATTGAGGGAATTAATTATATGTGATATAATTAATATAATGTATTTGATACATTATAATATAAAGTTTATTTCGAGAGGAATTAAATATTTGAATATGATACAAATACTAATTATATGGATGAGATTCATATAATTAAATTTAGTATAGATATGATTTATATTAAATGACATGTATTATTGAGAGAAATAAAAACTATAGGTTATATATTATATTTGATATAACATATAGTTATATATGTATATATATATATAATTATCATTTAAATTAAATCTTGTTAATTTAAATTTAAATTACAAAATTAAAGGGGGAGTTAGTAACTCCCTCCCCTTAATTATCTCTCGACGAATTGTGATAGGACAAGTTTTTTTTTTTTTTAACGATACATTCATCTTCTTCCTCAATTCTCTGAAAAGAAAAAGACAGTTTTCTTTGAGACTTTGAAAAAGGTCTTACAGAAGAAAATTCTCTCTAAAAAAACTATCTCCCTCTTCCCAAAAGAAACACAGAGCCCATACCTCCTAGAGGGAGTTCTTATAGTGGTGGTCATTGTGGTTTCATGTTCGTGATTGATCATGAAGAAGAGAGATTACGTGAAAAAGGGTTTTTCAAGGGTAAGTACTTCCTTTTCCCTAATTTTTTTTGTTAATTACATGCTATATTTTTTGTTGAGATGCATAATTTTTGTACTGTGAATTTTGATTCGGTAAAAATAAAAATTTGGGACCAATCCCATTTTCACAATCGAACTCCACCATTCCTTCATATATATATTGAAGATACGCGTCAAACACACTTTCGCTTCAAAGAATTGATAATTAATTTAATCTTAATCTTATATAAATAAATGTCGTATTTAGATAATTTTATTTTGAAGTAACAACATTTAGATAAATCAAAAGTTATTTATTTGTCAACTAATAGTTAATTTAATCTTATATTTATTTGTTATCTTAATCCTTCAGAAATTATTGCTAACTTCGGGGACAACTAAAAATCAAATTCCAACTTTGATAATTCACATAAATTAGTTATTGTAGGATGTTAGAACAAAATATTAGCTAAAACTAATGAATATATAATTTAATATGTGATTCTTATGGAGGAGTTCACCCATATATAACTGACTGAATACTTAGGACTTGTTGGGATGATTTAGAAAAAAAAAAATGTTTCTAAAAAAATTCATTTTCATTTAGACCCTTTTGATAAAAGTTTTTTAAAATAAAAATACACATGTATTTAGCAACATTTTCTCAAAAGTATTTTAGATACAAGTTTGTTTTGTTTGTTATATACTAAAAGTGATTTTATTAATGTCAAATTACTATAAGCGAATTTCTCAACACCAGCGGTAAGCAGAGTTGGTTGGTCGCAGTCATCAGAAATGGTGATTGAAGGTAGCCAACGACGGTCATTGTAGATGGTGGTCGGAATTGGCTAGCAAAGGTCGTCGAAGATGGTGGTCGGAATTGGCTAGCAAACGATGGTCACTGGAGGTCATGGCCAGAGTTTCCCAACAGTGGTGGTCGAAGTTTCTCATACAAATTAGAGAAAGATTAACTATTAAAAATTCCAAATTTATTTTTATAAAAGTTGGTTTCGTTGGATTATATGTCATAAAACTCGCAGTTTGTAAACATTAAACATATTCTATTTACAATAAAGATATTATTGAAAGTTTTTCAATAAAGTTGTTATTGAATATATAAATTGTGTCCATAGATTCATAAATCCAATAAACTAACAAACTCATGGCTATAATATGAATACTTAAACTATATATAGAGACATAAAAGTAGGGCAAGTTTTAGTATATCGCCGAAACGGTCTATAAGTATATGGATAGGGTTGAGTATCTTATCTTGGGGACACTATGGATGTGGCCCACTTTGTAATTGATACAAACGATAGATCAAGTTCGAGTAAATAGCCAAAACAGTTTATAGTATATGAATACTTGAATTTTATGTGGAGACATAAAGATAGATCAAGTTGGAGTAAATAGCCAAAATGGCCTATAGTATATGAATAAGGTTGGGTATCTTATTCTGGTAACACTAGGGATGCGGCCCACTCTGTAGTTGTTACAATTTGTTGTAAAGTGCTACAAATGAAGTGATCCTGATTCGTTCATGTAGTGACATGAGGAGCGGGGATGTCCTATGCAATGAGTTTTCATAAAATCAGACTAAGAAATAAGCCACTCTTACTTTATAACGTTGTTTACTGTTTAATATTGATTGTTTCAAATCGATGACCTAGGTAACTCGACCTTGATCCTAAGCTAACTATGAACTTCTGTTTATTCGGGATTATCCTTTAATCTACATGGGTGAGAGTGACTCAACATCGCTACTCAATAAGTCTATCATTTTAGGAGTAAGACTGGATAGATAGCTAAGGACATAGTCCTGCAAGACAGAATCCACTCCTATCCATCTTAGGGTTAGCAGAGAAATTGTTCCCTTGAATACTGACTTAGGGTCTTGAACAAATGGGCCCCGCCCTCTCTATGGCTGAGGGAGACTCAGTTTATTGGTAGAACCATAAACCAATTGTTCATTAGAGGATAAGTGGAGACCTAAGGAGCAAGTTGTATTACAGGGGTAAAACAGTAATTTTGACCTAGATGTAAATACGAACAACTTATGAAAGATCATCTTACTGATTATGATTAAATCAAGTGGACAGAAATATATCTATAGTGAGGAGAGTGCAACTACTGAGCTATAGTGGAGTGTCTCAGTAGTTAACAAATATTGATTAATTTGATTTAAAGAGTTTAACCAATTAATCTCAAATCGTTGAAACTCATGATCTGTAGGTCCATTAGGTCCCTCTACTAGCTCGTAAAAGGATTAAAACCTTAGAATAGCGTGTTGAGAGAATTTGAAATGTTCAAATTCAGTTTAGGGTTTGGATTATTATATTTGATATAATTAAACGTTTAATTAAACGGTTTTTGGAGAATTAAAAATATTTAAATTTGATTTAAATTGATTACATGATTAGGGATTCATGTTTTTGGATTAGGTATTTTATTAATTTAATATTTAATACTAAATTATTTAATTAATAATTAAATATATTTAATTATTTATTTATTTAAAATAAAGTATTTTAAATAAATTTGAAATTGAAATTTGTCAAATTCAATATTGAATTTCTGTTTAATTTTAATTTGAATTTTTTGAAAATTAAAATTGAATTTAAAAGGGAAATTTGTTTAAAAAATGGGCGAAAGTGGGGTTTTCCCACTTTTCACACCTAATCCACCTTTCTAAGTGGGAATTTGAGTGTCAAATTCTCCTTCACTCTTAATTTGCATGTTGAGGTTGGTAAATACTAGCTTAATCAACAGAATTTTCGTTTATGCAAAACTAAAAAGTGCTGAGGAAATATTTCTAAATTTTTTTCTTCATCTCTCCAAAAACTCATCCCAAAACCTCATTCAATTTGGATCTCACAATCCAATCTAAGGCTTGAGAATAGTAGGAAAGACTCTTGTGGTGATCTACTACAAAGATTGCAGGAGAAATTCGTGGAGATTTTGAGTAATCAAAATGATTCTACAAAGATTGTATACTTGAAACCTTATTCTTGATATTTTACTAATTCGCTAAAATTAATGTAATTAGAGTGTTTAAGATCTCAATCTCTTCCACATGTTGAATGTCACTCTATCAGGTTTAAGTGTATATTCTAAATAAACTTATTTTATAAATTTATTTATTCAAAATTCATTTTTGAATGGTTGCTAAACACTTGAATTTTTTTTCCTCAAAATAATTTAATTTTTAAATTAATTACTTGAAAAATATATTCCATATACACTCTTATTCAATACTTAAATGAATTATTGGATACAAAATTAAATGTTTAAGGACCTAGTAAACATCAATTATTAAAATCAAGAGACTGAACTTGTGTTGTAACATTCATATAAATATAATTAAAAATTTGATAACACCAAAATTTCATTACTACCCACCCACTTTTGGCAAAGAGATAAAGTTTCTTCCATCATGATTACAAACAAGAATGAACCAGTTTGAAAAATTAGAGCTCCACATAAAAGAGATGATAATAAAACCTCAACTTGCCCAACTCGTGAGCAACTTAATTTCATGTTGGAAGCGTATGATGAACACTCATAAATAAATAACGAATAAAAGATTATTTGAGAGAAAATGAAATCAATTTTATTTAAAAGACTCTCCAAATTTAGTTCACACTTTTAATTGAATTCTCTTTATGTGTTATTCTCTACACACTTGGTTGTCATTTCAATACGAAATATCAATTCTATTTATAGTATGATCATGGGCAAATCTAAATCTATAACTCTCACCTTAATTAAACTCATAAAAAACCTTTAAAATCATATATTTAATTTACTAACTTATCTAACTCTCTCCAATACATGGCCTTACTAAATTTCATCAATTAAAATACATAATTAACTCACATCTTTTAATTCATCTATAATTTATCTAATTAAAACATGTTTAATTTCCAACATCTCTCCTTAAACATGTTTTCTAAAAGCTCCAAGCAAAGTTCTCAACTTATTAAACACATCAACTTTAAGTGGCTTCGTGAAAATATCTGCAATTTGATCTTCAGTTTTCACATATTCAACTTGAACCTTCTTTCTTGAAATGTAATCTCTGATAAAATGAAACTTGTATTAATGTGCTTACTGCGATCATGAAACACTAAATTCTTTGTTAGAGCAATTGTTGACTTATTATCTACATGGATCATAGTTGCATCATCTTGCAAAATTCAAACTATCTTCAGCAAATTCCTGAAACAAACTGCATGACAAATACATGAGGCTGCAGCAACATATTCTGCCTCACAAGTAGATAATGTTAGAATAGGTTGCTTCTTAGAACTCCAACTAAATGCAATATTACCAACAAAGAACACATATCCACATGTACTTTTTCAGTCATTAACATCTACAGCTCAGTCACTATCATAATAACCTTCAAGATTGAATTCTTTAGATGAAGAATTAAATAATCCATAATCAAGCGTGCCTTTGAGGTAACGAAGAATTCTCTTCGTCAATTTCAAGTGAGTAGTTGTAGGAAATTCCATAAACCGACTCACCAATCCAACGCTGAAAAGAATATCTGGTTGTGTGCAAGTCAAATATCTCAAGCTCCCAATTAAGATTTTGAAATATGAAGGATCAACATCTCCTTCTTCATATATGGATAGTTTTATCCCAATTTCAATTGAAGTTGTGACAGGATTAGAATTGATCATCTTGAACTTCTCTAGAATTTCTCTAGTATATCGTATTTGAGAGACAAAAATACCTTCCTCTGACTATTTCACCTCAATGTCATGATAATATGACATCAACCTAATATCTATCATTTCAAATTATTGGGTCATCGCCTTTTTGAGATCTTCAAACATACTTGCATAATTTCCTGTAAAAATTACTAAAGTAATCCACATGCAGACAAAACAACAAAATATCTCCACGATTATTAGTCTTAATATAAAGAGAATATTCATAAGAGTATCTCAAATATCCATTTTTAAGGAAATATTTGTTGATTCTACTTTCCACATTCTAGGCTTGTTTCAATCCATACAACGCGTTCTTTAATTTTAATTTCAAGACTTTATCTTCTTGACCTTTCACAACATGTTGTTCTAAGTAGACTTCTACAAATATGAAGAAACATGTGAAAACAATGCATGGTATTTTGATAACGGTGCAAGCAATCACATATGTTGATGTAAATCAATGTTTGTGGAACTTGATGAATCCGTTGGTGATAATATCATATTTGGCAACAAAAATTTTTGTTAAAGGAAAATGTAAGATTTTGATCAACTTGAAGAATGGGAAGTATGAGTTTTTCTCCAATGTTTACTATGTGTCTGATATGAAGAACAATATTTTGATTTGGGACAACTCTTAGAGAGAGGCTATAATATTTTGATGAAGGATTATAGCCTTTCGATAAGGGATAATCATGATAATATGATTGCTAAAGTCCAAATGACGAAGAATAGAATGTTTTTATTAAACAATCAAACTGCGATGTTGCTAAATGTTTGAAGTCATGTTTGAAAGATCCATCTTGGATTTGGCACTTGAGACTTGAGCATTTAAACTTTGATGGCTTGAGATTATTAGCAAGGAAGAACGTGGTGAAAGTACTGTCATATGTCAAACATCTAGATCAACTTTGTGAAGGTTGTCTTTATGGCAAGCAAGCAAGGAAAAGTTTTCCACAAGAACCTTCTTCAAAAGCAAGGAGACTGCTAGAGTTAGTTCACACTCACACTGATCTTTGTGAACTGGTCAAATCAAGTGTGTTGAGAAGAACACACAAAAAGAGTTCAATTAGAAGTGTGAATCAAGTTTAAAGAATCTTTCAATTAAAATTATTTTTGTTTCCTCTCAAATAATCTTTGGTTGGTTATTTATTTGTGAGTGTCCATCAAACGCTTCCAACAAAATGGACTCTTCAAACTTGGTTCACAATATTAATTGAATTCCTTTCGTGTGTTTTTCTCTACACACTTGGTTGTCATTTCAATACAAAATATCAATTCTATTTATAGGATTATCATGGGCAAGTCTAAATCTATAACTCTCACCTTAATTAAACACATAAAAAAAAACCCTTTAAAATCCTATATTTAATTTGTTAACGAATCTAACTCTCTCCAATACATGACCTTACCAACTTTCATCAATTAAAATATTTTATTAACTCACACCTTTTAATTCATCTATAACTTATCTAATTAAAACATGTTTAATTTTCAACATTTCAATCTTGTTGGACGAACCAAAATTGACAAGAAACAAAGGAAGAAGCTTGATGCCAAACGTCCTCAATGAGCCAACGAACCTCTAGAAACGACTCAGTCTGACTCAGTCTCCCCCTTTGTGTCGCAAGAGATAAACCTGAGCCCAAAAAGAAGATAACAGAACCCCCTAAGGCAACCTTAATACTAGCTTCCACATCCAAAATATTAAGATTAATATTTATTACAAAACTTTAATAAATCATTGTAAAACTATTCAGAATAAATAAGAAAATAATGAAACTTGAAATATTTTTTTAAAAATAATAAATTAAAATGAAATAAAATTTTATGTATTAATTTTCTAAAATAATTTACTGAAAATACATATGTAACTACTAAACAAAACAACAAAAAAAAAGCCTTCTTTTTCTAAGAAAAGCAACCAAACCATTTTGGTATTATCAAACATAGATATATTTTATAAAATGACTATAAACCACACCATATATTTCAAAGAAAATAAAAAGTGGAGCCATGGCCCCTATTCTTAATGGGAAAATGGTACAAAAGTCTTGAATTTGAAAATAAATAAATTTTGGTTTTCTACTTGTCTTACATCATATGAAATTATCACTTTGATCTCAAGTGTACGTTTTTTCCTTCTTCTTCGATTTGCAGTGTGCTTTTTTCAATCTAAATTGCAATTTTTTTAATAAAAAATATTTAATCATTCTTCTTTAATCTACAACTTCTTCTTCAATCAATTCTTCTTCTTATTATTATTATTCAATTGATTCCTTTGATTGTTCTTCGGTTCTTCTTCGACTCAATCTATAATTTTTTTTAGAAATAAGGAGAGTGAGTGAGAGACGAAAAGATTTTTTACCATAGAAAAGCGAATTGAAAAGGATGATAAAGGTAGCGATAAGTGAGAAATGGAAATTGAGAAGCGAGAAGATTTACAACCATAGGAAAGCATAGCGAGAAGGAGGATATAAGGAGCAAGAAGCGATGACGAAAATCCTCCAGACGTATGCATTCTTAAATCACTGTAGTAATTTCACATGTGATGACCCAAACAAAAGGCCAAAATTCATTGATTTTTAAACTTTGAACTAATTTTCATGGGGGCATCATGTTAGAGTATATTAACGTACAGCGGAGAAAAAACAGAATCAATAAGTACTTTAATCATACTTAATTTGAGTTTAAAATATGCTTCAAAGTAATCAATCTTCAAGTAGACAACCACCAAGATCTTCTCTACTATTCTCTAGCAAGGATTGTGTGGTGAAAACACTAAATTGAGCTGGATATATATGAGATTTGAAGAGGGTTTGGTGATTTCTGCAGAATTCCTTTTTGAAGTTCTTGTAAGCATGAATCATCATTCATCTCAGCACTTCCATTTATAAAATTTTCACCATGCAAATTCACGGCTATCATGAAGGGCAGCTCCTACTTCATAGAGAAAATGGAGTTGTGAATAAGGTAGTTCAATACATAGTGGAGATTTCCAACCTTTTGGAAATCTCCACTTTGAAAAATGATTTTCAAAAAAAAATTCCAAAAAATGATTTCTAAAATCATTTTTATATAAATTTATTTAACTTCATTTATTAGTTTTATAAAAAAACAATTCAATTAATTAATTTTTAAATAAAATTAATTAATTAAATCTTTTAATTAATTTTGTTAATTTAATATCTAATATTAAATTAATAATAAAATTAATATTTATAATTAATATTTAAATTATATTTTAAACACTAAACGTTTCTCCAATTTCGTTTAATTTCATCATTTTAATTATATCACGAATACAATAAATAGAAACCCTGATTGAATTTGAACATTTCAAATTCTAAACCCTATTTTCAAATCTTATCAAGATTACTCAATTTACTAATCTAAATTACGAGCTAGTAGAGGAATCTTATAGACCTACAGATCATGAACTCCAACGACTTGTAATTAATTGGTTAAACTCTTTAAACTAAATTAATCACTATTCGTTAACTTCTAAGACATTCCACTACAGCTTAGTTGCACTTTCCTCACTATAAATATATTTATGTCCATTTTAACTATAATCAGTAAGTCAATCATTCACAGTATTTACAGCTGGGTCAAAGATTACCTTTTTACCACCCCTGTAAATACATCTTGCTCCTTAAGCACCCACTGATCCTCCATTGAACAATTGATTTATAGTCCAACTTATAAATCATAACTTTTTCTTCCATGAGATGGTGGGACCCTGTTGTTCAAGACAAGGCATCAGCGCTTAGGAGAACAACTCATCTGTTAACCCTAAATCGGGTAGAGTGAATTCCATATTACAAGGCTATGTCCCCAGCTATCTATTCAGTCTTATCCCAAAATGAGAGGCTTATTGAGTAGTGCTATTGGACTACTCTCACCTATACAGATCAAAGGATAATCCTGAATAAACAGAAGTTCATAGTTAGCTCATGATTAAGATCGAGTTATCCTAAGTCATCGAGTTTGAGATAGTCAGTTTTAACAATAAACGGTTGTTATAAAGAAAAGTGACTATTTCGATGTCCAGTCTTATGCAAACTCATTGTACATGATGTCCCCACTCACATGTCTCTATATGAATAATCTTTGGATCACATCATTTGTATCAGTATACAAAATGGGCCGCATCCAATAGTGCCACCAATATGAGGTATCCAATCTCATCTGTATACTTATAGACCATATCGACTACATATATACTAAAACTTAATCCATTTTTATGTCACCACATAAAGTTAAAAGTATTCATGTTATAGCCATGGATTCATTTATTGGATTTTCATAGAAGGATGCAATATCAATAGTAATTTATTGAATAAAAAACTCAACAATATTTTTAGGGATAAATAGAATATGTTAACAACATTTACGAACTGCGAGTTTAAGTCATTCCCAACACATCCTTACAAAAATCTCATCCTTAATACTCTCGTTACAAGAAATCTATTATCTTTTATCATTTTTTTTTCTTTTTTATTTAGAGAACATTTATATTTCTCGTAATAAAAAACATTAATTTTTATCTTTTTAGAATAGGAGATTATCTTAACTAATAATCACGGCAAAAATTATCATAAAACCTTTTTAAGTAAAATCAAACCTCCAATTTTAAGAGAGAAGTCATTTATTACTTAACTAAATTCATTTTAGCAAAACATCATAAGGTAGCTGATGATGAGATTATTTAGAAATTTTAGTTAAAAAATATATATTTTCTAACGAGAGTGCTCATAAATTTAAAATGAAAATGGATATTGGAGTTAGATAATGGTGTTGCTCGCTTCCATTCAAATGATTTATTTTTTATGGGAAAAGGGCTTAAAATGATGTATTATTCTACAAAATTCTTTCTATATTTTCAAATAATTTATATATTAATTTACTATAATTTAAATTTGTATGATATTTGTTGTCTTTAATAATTTAATATTATTTTGTTCTGAATTATTTATACATTAATTTTACATATGATTTTGTAAAGTGAGTTAATTTATATTATTTTGAAATGTTTATACAAAATATGGAATTTAAACATTTTAAATCTCTATTTGAAATATTCGAACTTACTTTAAAAGAAAGTTGTTCACACGATGGTTTCGAAGAAACATATTTTGTGGAATTAAATTTGTATTTATATTGATTAGTATAGATGTGGTTCGATTTTTAGTATTTGATCGTTTGATTCTCTTTCAATTAAATTGCGTACGCTTGATTTGAGGAAACAGAGCATGTGATGTGCGTGATATTCTTGAAGTTGAAGTCTTGAAGAATGTTAGTATCTTCAGGAGACTTGAATCTTCAAAAATGTTATGTTTCAAAAGTCAAAGAGACCTCTGATTTTTGGGAGAATTCTCTCTAAGCTCGAGCGTAAAATTTCTAAACCTTTCAAATGAATGAGAACTCCTAGGCTTAATAGAACTTTAGTCTACTTTTGGGCTCAATTGAACTTTAGCCCAAATATTAATACCAAATTGAGCCAAATTATTTTATTGGGGAATTTGAGTATATATCAGGATTTTAAGTTTCAATTGGAAAAATGATCCAACCGAAATTCAATAAGAATTTTAGCAAATTGTCATGGAGCATGTGATTTAAGTTTTTGGTATTTCGAAAATGTCCTACAATATAACAAATCATTTTTGGTTAAATCTTTAAAAATTTTCATATTCACTCAAAACAAAATTTTTCACCCAAGATGAAATTAAGTTACATATATCTTTTTATAAAAAAGAAAATCTTTCTTATCTTAAATCAATTTCGCTCTCTGTAGAACGAGATTGAAGATACCAAACTAGATTGTCTCATCCCTTTGATGATTCAGTTTTGTACGATATTATGATGTCTTGGATTCTCGACATTGCCAAAAAAAATTTGGAGTATATTTGCTAAAAGAATTGTATTTGATTTTAACTATGTGATATGCCACAATTGACTGGATAATTTTGGAGTACATTTTAGAGTATATTTGCTAAAAGAATTGTATTCTAATTTTAACTATGTGATACGCCACAATAGACTGGATAATTTTCTAGAGAAAAGTGAATGGTAGAAATTTCTAGTAGTGATAACAATGGAGGAATCGTTGGACACACCAAATCAATACGAGGAAGTATGCAGTAGATGGAAGTGGGGAAGAATAATTTAGATAGGTTATATTTAATTGAATATAAGATAGAAAGTTTAAAGATCGAAGATGATTTGGTGGACAGTTCAATTTTCTCAATAGAAATACCAAATATAATATTTTAAAAAATAATCAACATAGTATTACAGTAGTTGGATTTTAACTTGTTTTTGTATTTTTTTATATATAGTTTATAGATATTTTTCTATATAATTTAGTAGAACTATAGTTAATAGAATCTTGATATTTAGGATTTTAGATTTTTTTTAATTAGTAAAAAATGGTAGGATTTAAAAATATTTTATTTTTTAGTTAATAGTGAAATTTTAGTTGTTATAATTTGAATTTTAGATTTTTTTTAATAAGGGAGATTTTGGTAGTAGTTAATTCGTAATTAATCATTCTAAAAGTCATTTTGGTATTTTTCTAAATTCAGAATTTTTTTTGTCATTTCTCAAAATGAAACATCATATTGTGCTATAACTCTTCTTATTTTATTTGATCCAACGATCAAGATATAACACATGATATTATCGAGATTTGTCAAATAATATATTTAATTTCAATTTGAAACTCAAGTCCACCTTTAATTAGTCAATTTCGTCATTAAATTTAAGAAATGATTGTGGTGATTTGTAACTGATACAAAATTTTGGACAATTTATATAGTTAATAATATTTGTTTTAGTTGATTATATTAATACAATATTGAGATAAAGATAAATGAGAAAAGAATGATATCAATTTTTTAATTTTTTTTTTTAAAAAAAAAGTGATGATCGCTCTGGGGAATTAAAATAAATTCATTTTAGATTTCAAATGAAATTTCGAGCTATATATCAAATAATTTAAATAAAGTATACTTTATATGTAGGTGAATGAAAAATATAAACATAGTTAATTGCATAGAAATGTTTAAGTTAAAAGTACTATTCTTGTACATGTAATTTTTTAGTTTGTTTAACTTAGTCCCTCAACTTATGAAGGTTCAAGTTTAATATATGTATTTTTGCTAAATCTTAAATTTAACCTCTCAATTTCATTATTTTTTAAAAATTTGATTAAATAATAATAATATTTTTAATATAATAAAATATAGTAGGTGAAATGTTTCCATAATTTATAGTAAAAATATTAATAAATAATAAAAAAAAAGTTTGAAAAAAAAAATCAACAGTAACATAGTAGTAATGCCTAAATTTAAGTAAGGAGTAGAATCAGGCATTTGAAAGTATAACGGTTAGAATTGAATAAGTCTCAAAGTATAGAAACTAAAATAGTATTTTAACATAGTTATTTTGTGGGTGGGAGGTGGTATTCTATGTTCTCCTTCTGTGCGTGGTTAGCTGTGAGGGAGTACACGGGATTGGTTGAAGAGTTGGGGTGTGTTGTCAGAGAAGGAGTGTCTTCTGTGTGGGGGAGGTGTGGAATCGCGAGATCATTTATTTTTTTAGTGTGGGTTTGGGAGAGAGGTGTGTTCTGGTGTGTTGCGTCAGTTGGACTCGTCGCATCGGGTGGCGGGTTGGGATGTGGAGTTGAGTTGGTTGTGTCAAGTGGGGTCGGGTAAGGGGTGCGTAGTAAATTATTCTGTGTATTCTGGTGTGCTTCCATATACTACTTCTGGGAAGAACGTAATCGGCGACTGCATGGAAGTAAACCGAGGTCGGTGTCAGCTCTGGTTCACCTTATGGTCTCTACGGTTCGTGCTCGTGCTTCTTCCTAGCGGGTTGATTTTCTTGGTCTTATATAGTGTGTTTAAGAATGTTTTTTCTTATTGTACTTTCTGTTGTTCTTTATTTTGCTGTTGTCCTTTGTGGGATTTTGGTCTCTTTTCTCTGGCTTTCTCTCTAGTGGTCTGCAAGTTTGTTTTTTTTTTTTTTTGTTGGTTTTGTTCTAATCTTATCTTGTAGGCTTTGTTACCCTATCTTTGCTTGTGCTTTGATGTTTTGGATCCCGGGCTGTGGGATCCCCTTGTTATTGTATAATAATATCACATATTCTAAAAAAAAAATAGTATTTTAACCATTTTATTTATTACCGATGAAAAAAAATGAAAAATGATCAATGAATATATATATATACAAGGAAAATGAATGGTAAAATAGCAATAAAAAAAATACTTAAGTGCATTATGGACAACATCTATTTTTGTGCATTCAACCAAATTGTCTAATTATAGTCTACCACATAGCAAATTCTTCTTCTTTTTTGAAAAATTTTAATTCATTTTTTATGTGTATAATATAGTGAAATACATAGAGATTGGTGCATCTTAAGCTGCACTAAGTATTGCTCTAAAGAAAATATCCTCACATGAGAATCTTAGAAACTTAATATCATGAGGGCATCCAAAGCTTTTGAGATGTCTTTGGCATTGTCTTCTTAAGATGCTCGGACATCTCATGATGTCTGGATATATATCTTATATTCAGGCATCCAAAACTTTTAAAATGTCTCTCGTATGGTCACCCTAAGATGCTTGAGCATCACATGATGTCTAGATATATATCCTATATTATTCTTGTAAACCAAACAATGTAATTCATATACTCATTCCATGAGAATTTTAAACTCTCCTAGACAAACCACCTCTTAAAGTCATTCTTGGACAATCCATTTTTCAAGTTTTTTTTTTTCCAAAAGAACTTTTAGATTAATCCATATTTCTTTGAACCTGTTTATTTGTTAAGATTTATTTTTAGTTCAGTTGGAGTGGATGTAAATCTCAAAATTTTTAATTAATAATATATTCTACCAGAAGTGAAAATCAATTCAATTATATTGGTTTTGGGGTCAATCAAGAATCGAACCAAATCGATTTATTTTATAAAAAAATTATTCAAACTGGTGTTGAATAAAGAACAAAACCAAGGGTCAATTTGATTTTTAGAATTTTTGTTGTATTTCTATACACTAGTTCTAACTTTCATCCACCACTTATAAATATAGTTTTGGAACGTTTTAGAAAAATAAAAAATAATATTAAATCTCCCAAAAGAGTAGATATGTTTAAAGAATAAAAATAAGAGAATTTTTAATTGTATAATTTGTATTTTTTTCGAATTTAGTTTTTGTTTTTCTAATAAAAAAATATGATGATAAGAGAAAGATTTGAACCACCATTATCCCAATAAAAAGTAGTAAATCAATGATAATGTAAAAAAATCGATTCCATTTGATTACCTCTGTGTTGTTTACTTGTAATATGCATCCTACATCCGTACTAACATATGGGCCCACTTCCAAATTTGTAATAAAAAAAATACAAACTGATTGACAAATCAAGCATACTCAGTCCAATTGCATCTAAATTTTAAGTCGGATCATTATGGTTACGATGATATATAGGAAAAATTATGAATAGTAACACCTCAATTGTTACCATTATCGTTTGACCCTCCGAAATAATAATAGTAATAGTAAAGATAGCCGTAAATGTACCAAAATAGATAATTTTAAGTAAAAATAATTGACCTATTGATCTATAAATAGAATTATATCCCGATTACACCAATTTTTATGCAAGGCTTTCATCTGTATTTTACGAACCCAGTTTCTATGAAATCAATCAAATCACCCAATCAAATCGGACAAAACCGACAAACACCAAAAGACTCCGACCCATATCTGATTCTTATGAACGTGTGTTGCTTTTTTCTCAAACCCCATTTCTTGTGCTACACTCCAAATTCCAAAGAAACCCATCAAACCCCAAAATTTTCCATTCCACCCAATTCATTTTCATCTCAAAATTTTCCCCTTTTCCCCCCAAATTTTCTGGGCAAACAAACAAAATTCATCTGCCCAACACCACTTCTACAATCAACCTCACTCACCCATTTCCATGGAATCTTTAAACCATTTCTTTCCATTTCCATTTGATCCAAAAACAGGTTTCTCCATCTTTTGGTGCAAACCCCTTCATCGTTTAACCCTCACGATTGATCAGATAGCTCAGAATCCATCAATCTGTAAGCAAGTTCTTCTTACCCAACTTGCGAATCCAGATGGGTTTTTTCTGATTGTGATAATTAATGTGTGAAGAGGTTTACAAAAATTGAAGCAATGTGATGATTCTTGTTGTTGTGTTTTGTGTCTTCTGGATTTGAACTTTGGATCGCACTTTCGGTTTTATAATGATTTTCCCCACATTTTGGATTCAAATTTGGGGTCCCCAAAAGGTAAGAGATGATGATAATCCTGCAAATTTCTACCAAGGAAAAGGAAACTTTATAACTTTATGTGATTTTCTTGGAATTTTTGGCCTGCCAACAAGTCATTATTGTTGTTGTTTGTTCCACCCTCTGCCCATAACTTACAATCTCCATTGATTGGTCTGTGCTTTTTACTTTAGTATTCTGGTGGAATGGAATCTCTATGTTCTGTTTCTTTCTTTCTTTGTGCTGCATATACCTCAGTGTGTATTTGATACTTTTTTCCCCTATAAGATTTCTTAGAAGAATGCTCCAAATGCCTAACACTTTTCCATTGTGATTTGAAAGCTTGAATAATTGTGCCCGAATGGACCCAAATGACATTAAATATTTGTCCTTGGTGACTATACCCGAAAGGAAAGAATAAAAATTGATTAAAGCTACTTTATTCATATTCCTCTCTAATATTCCCAAGAAATGAACCCAGCCAGAATCATGAGAAATTGCTGTCTACAGGCCAAAGTTCTGAATAAGCTGGTTTTGATTCCAACTTTCTCTTTCTCTGCTCATGAGGAACTGCCTAGCTTTTCTACCTGTACAAGTCAAGTATGCTCAAGCAATAAAGATTGAGAAGGTTATTGAGGAAGCTCTAAATTGTAAGCCCCTTTTACTGGTGCATTTCTGGCATTTTATGTCCTCTTTTCTTCCTAGCTTTGCCCAAAATTACCTGCCACTTTCATATACAGTTTTTCTCTGATTTCTTTAAGATCATCCCCTCTTTGTTCTTTGAAGTACATGATCAGTTGCCTCCAGAACTTGATTTGGTTCAAATAATTCTAGGTAAGATTTAGCTTTTTTCCATTTGAGTTTGAGATAATTTCTGATGGAATAAATCAATAGTTCATAAGCTATTACTTTAGAGTTCAGTGACTAAAGAAGAGGAGATTTGTCATCTGATATGGTTGGAATCATTTGAATCTCTAATAACATAAACTGATCTGTGGATCTGCTCGTAACGGATTCTGAAACCCAATTAAACATCTTTCCCTTCTGTTTTCTAAGAAGCCTTTCTCCTTTTCTTCCCTTTGAAGTTATTGGCAATGGGAATCAATTGGTGGCACCGTGGCATCTTATTTGTTTACCTACAAAACGTCTTGCTTCTGTACCACATGGCTAAAGAACCATGTTTATCCTTTGTCGCCTTTCTCATCTCTATTATTCAAATTTCTGTATACGTTTTAAGGAATATATGCAGCTTTAGAACTTGGCTTTTGAATCTGTTGGAAAATAGTCTATATACCTTTGCAATAATGTTGGTTCTAGTATCAGATTAAGAAGGGACCCACTGGTATTATTAGATTGCTTCTTTACCATTCACTATGGATTATGTATGAATTAAAGTAAATAAGATTTGTGTATGTGCAGGTCTAGATAAACATGAGAGAAGTGGCAGATAATGGTATGGATTTTCAAGTAGAAATAGATTCACTTCTCGGACTGGGTGAATCTGGGAAACTTATACCAAGCTCTCCTCGAGTGCTGTCAATTCTTTCCACTGTTTTCGAGAGGTCGATTCAGAAAAATGAAAAGTTATTGAAAAGACTCAAAAAGAAAGACAATGTTACAATTTTCCATGGTTCCCGAGCTCCCACCATGGGCATTGGACAATATATCGATCGCATCTTGAAGTACACATGTTGTGGCACTCCTTGCTTAGTTGTTGCCTACATATACATTGAAAGGTATCTTCAAAAGATGGATGCTTACCTAACTAATTTGAACATCCACCGCCTTCTGATCACCAGCATCATGGTTGCAGCAAAGTTTATCGATGCCGGGTGAGTTCTAATGTCGCTTAGTTAGCTCGCCTCATTGTAGTTTACTTGAGATGAAAAGATTTTGTGCTTGGTTAATATTCTACAGTTTAGTTTTTTCAGTTCACACCACACACTCTTTCAGTTGCCTTCCCCTCCATCCATTGAATTGAGATCATATGAAGAAGAACCCACAAGTTCAAGTTTATACAGCTGACATCTTTTTAGTGAAAAATGGTATAAATATATGATCAAGTCCCTCATGTTTGGTTCATTTTTCAAATATGTCCACAATCTTATAAAGGTTTCTGATTTTCTGTTTTATTAACAAGTCTTTATTGGGACAAAAATGCTAAAATTTAGTGATGAAGAATCGATGTTGTGATGTCAAGAATATTTTAGCTGTTGAATCGAGAATATCCTTTTTAATTTGATGGAATAGACACTCACTATAAAATTAAAAATTTACCCACGAATTGTGAATCTTATGGAAAGACACTCACAACGTCGCACATATACTATTAATAGTTACAATAGACTATTGATAGTCTATGGGTTACA
Source organism: Benincasa hispida (assembly GCF_009727055.1). Classification (NCBI taxonomy): domain Eukaryota; kingdom Viridiplantae; phylum Streptophyta; class Magnoliopsida; order Cucurbitales; family Cucurbitaceae; genus Benincasa; species Benincasa hispida. Next base: position 59,481,545 of record NC_052353.1, read on the forward strand.
ATTGTCTATGTTTGGGGGACAAACTATTTTGGTATGAGTTTATGTTTAAAAATGAGGAGAGAGGATGGTTACAAAGTAGTAAATACTGTAGACGACGAGGGTTTTCAAATAGTTTTATTGTAGCTAAGTGTGAGTTATAATAATTGAGAATTTAGACTATTATGATGGGAGGTCCAAATATTGGGTGAGCTATAATAGCCTACTCCACCTAAGGCAAGTTGGGGGCCCAATTGCCCCCTTAAAGTTCAATAATACCAATGACTTGTGAAACTATCCTATGTGTAAAAGATAAAATTCTATACGAAGTATGGTGACACGAACACTGCCTGGAAAGATATCAACAACCAGAGAGTCTCATTTCGATGATGCTGAACGGATATCATTGCATCTCATCTGTCATATTTTGGGATGCCTAAAAATTTCCTCCCAATTTCTTAGATTTTATAATATAACAATACCTTATATTTACACACGACTTAATGTGTTATGATTCTATGCAGGTGCTATAACAATACTTTTTATGCCAAAGTTGGAGGAGTGAGCACAAAAGAGATGAATAGCTTGGAGATCGAATTTCTGTTCAATTTGGACTTCAGACTTCATGTCACTGCAGATATTTTCAGTAATCACTGTTTGCAGCTCCAAAAGGAAGCTCTTGGGGGGGAGAATCAAGTCGATCATCGAGCCGGTAACAAAACTCGAACTAAATGTTTACCTCAAATTACAGGCTATACTTGCAGTGCCATTTAAACACTCCCAATGAAATTTCATTTTCTTAAATTTCATGGTTACTTTAGTGTTCAATCTCTGGAGCTGTATGAAATATTATTATAAAGCTTCAATTTTTAGACTAAATCCAGAAAGTAAAAAAATTGTACTAGGAGGAGGATGGGAATGCAGAGATTCAATGAGAAATGTTTAAAGTGCACTGGAAAATTTTTATAATTCAATAATGATCGTTAGATTTCAGATGATTGATTTGTTTTCCTTATGCTAGTTCTATGTGATGCTTATCTGAGAATTTGGTTTTTGGGTTCTCTCCAAAAATTTGCTTATTTTATTTTATTTTATTTATTATTTGGTGACACCTTCCAAATAGAAAAGTTCTTGCTGCTTTTATAGGAGTTAAAGCAGTTCTGAATTTTTTTTTAACGATTTCGAACAGAAAAATTACAAATTTCATATCTATAATTTAAAAAATAAAATAATATTTAAACTCTATGATTTGATAAAATATCATATATAGTATATTTGATTTAATAAAACTCTCATAGTTCTAAAGGATTTTATCAAACTATAAGGACTAAGTTCTAACTTTTTCCAAACCACTAGATTAAATTTGCTATTATACCTTTCGAATCAACTAATTATTAGTTTAAAACTTTTTGTAGAATCACAATGTTGTTTAATCTTAATTTTACTTTTCAAATTGACTCCTTTAAAATTTGTTGACTTCCCTCTGTTTTCCACTAGTTTTTTTTTATTGTTTTGTATTTTTTAACTGCAGTCACATTTTACTATATTTAAAAATATTTTCGATATTTTTTATTTAAAATAATTATCCAAAAAAAATTGACCAAAAGTCACATTTTAAATGTTCGCTATGAGCATAAATAAATATAAACCATAAATATAGAACTTTCCAAATAAATTAATTTTATCCTTCTATTTAATCCACATAGTTTACACAATTGACAAAATATGATAGCTAAACAAGCTAATCAATGTCAAAACCAACATCTTAAAAGACGAATAACTTCCAAAGGTGACAGAGGAAACGGATTGCATTTGGATGTGAATTTTAAAATTTTAATTAAAATATATATATTTATAACATGTTATAAATTGTTTAGAATATCAACTACTAAAGGAAATACATGAGCTAAGATATATTGTGCATCACGTAAACTTTTACACAATTGGCTCGTTATAATTATATTTTAATTTTTTAAGAAATGTTCGTTAAAGAGAGACTAAAAAAACTGTCCTCAATAAGCATGGGACAACCAATCAGAAAAAATGAAAAAGGCAAAAAAGTACAACGCAACCTCTAAAAACTAGAGCAAGAGGCGAAATCCACAAAATCAACCAACCTAGCAAGGGTGTGAGCAACAAAATTACAGTTCCTAAAACATTTAGGGGAAGATCTAACAACACCCAGCAAACTCGCAACCTCGACAAACTCATCCATCAGATTCCTTGTTTCAGAGAGATTCAAGGTCAGGATTGTGAAGAGCAAGGCTTGATCTAATTTTTTTTAAAACCATTTTAACCCATCAATAAATTCACTAGACTTTACACATGCACAGGCCAAGACATACAAACAAACAAAAAATGAAGAAACAATTGAATATTTTCTAGCAAAAACTTTTCATTTCCCTTGTTGAATAACTGGTCTGATTGTACAACCATAAACCCTAGCATTGGAGGGAACCCTATAGCAGAATAGGGTTTGACAAATTAAAATTATTATACAGAAAAAGCAGAGAGCTAAAACTACAACCATGCTCTTTTGATTGAAAATTGCAACTTGTCATCTATTATATATCTAATAACCCAAACTCAGGAAACCCACTGGACTCAGATAAATATGACAAAAGGGTTGAGCATTGAACAGCAGAAAGTATAAAGATTTAGGATACCAACCATATCTAAAGCAAAGCGATGCGTTCTTCCCTTCATCGTTTAGCTGGAAGAATTCTTCCTCGCAAGGTAGACACGGTAAGCAGCCAATCCAACAATCGTTACAGCAGCTCCGACTGAAGTAAGCACGTTGCAAAATCAGACGGAAAGATTAAAGACCTTACAATATTTATAGGAAACTACTACTCTTATTGCCAATTAATTTTAAGATGGAAGTCATGTTATCTAATATGATACTATCAAAATGAGTGAGAAACGAGAGAGAATGAGAAGGGAGAGGAGAATTTTTTCTTTTTTTTAAATCTCAAATGTCACGTCAATATTAAAAGTAATAAATAAATAATATACTCCATGGCTGTCACAAACAAAGGCAAGACCTTTTAAAGCTATTTCTCAAAACTCAATGCAAACAAACCTATCTTTGAAAACTTGTGGACGAAAAGGTAAGTTTTCAGGGGAAAAAAAACTCCTGGAAGAATTAGGAGTGAAAAGGAAACAAAACAATTGAAATATTGTTATCCATCAAAGGACGAGAGAACAATGACGAATTACCCTGAGAAAGCAAGAAATAAGCCATATAGAATAATCTCATAAAGGACAAATGATCCAAGCGTGAATAGAGTACAAAGAGGACTATAGGCAATCCTCCTTAGTATTGACGTTATCCCCAACAGAGTATTTCATAAACTGTAGACAAGAGGTAAACCAAAAGAAATAGCTTTCAAAGGGTTTTCTGAATGTGCCTTCACAACATGAGGTAACACGACCATACTTGTTATCCAAAAAAGTACACGGCCAGACTTGTTCACAATGACCATGTGCCACAAAATGTAGGCATCCAAAAAGAAATGTCACAACCACTTGCCTAGTATCCCTCGTTATTGATGCCCAAACCCGCAAGGTCTAATAATCAAGAAGACCAATCATAACCGTTACCATTAACCGTGCGGCAGATTCTAAAAAGAGCATTTATTTGGGGGTCCCTCTCGGTCTTTGGGGCAAGAAGAATTTTTTGGATGATGCAAGATAGTTGGTTCCCTTTTTTCGGAAGAAAAGGATAATGGACGCCTGCGGAGGAGAGAAGGTGAAGCTGCTCCCCATCATCAGCTTGTAACACCTTGGCATCTTCATCCGAATATTGGTATTCTTGATTCTCTTGGTCGGATTCTTTCTCTTCTTGGATGGCTAACGTTCTCTTTTGAGGACACTCATTGGATAGGTGTCCTTGTTGGCCGCACCTAAAGCACTTTCTCAATGAGGGGCAATTGTAAGGGTTAGTACTTTTTCTATAGTGAGTACCTTCATTGGTTTTGCTCGAGGATACTCCTTTGTTAGGGTAGTCCTCTTTTCAAGTAGATGAATTCCTTTCTTGGGAGGTGGAGGTTTTATTCAAATCAAGATTGTGGAGGTATTCGACAGTTTCTCCCATGTGTTCCTTCTTTGAAAGCTCTTGGCCAGTTTTGAATCTTCTTCTTCCTCAATCTTGGTAGCTAAAGAAATGGCATTAGCAAGATAAGCAATGGGATGTAAACTTACAACCCTTTTTATGTCTTCTCTCAAACCAAACACGAATCTTGCAATTTGTTGTTCGTCCTCAGGGAAGATTGTTCCTTGCGCTTAAACGGTGGAATTCTTCGGTGTAATCAGCAATAGAGCGGTCTCCTTGTCTACATTGTTGGTACTTACTATACAACACTTGTTGATAGTTCATCGGAAGGAATCGCTTCTTCATTAGACAAAGCATTGTGGGCCACTACGAATAGGAGGTTTACCATAATACCTTCAATTGTTTTCAATTTTCTCCCACCACACCGACGCTCTGCTTTGAAGAAGCTTGTAAGCTACCAATTGAACCTTCTTCTTCTCAACAGTATTGGTGTAGGCGAAAAAATTTTCCACGTTCTTGACCCAATCTAGGAATCTCTCGATGTCCATTCGGCCATTAAATGGAGGAAGATCCATTTTGATCTTGTAATTGGGTGGTTCTTGAGTTTCTTGATCTCCCACGGTTCTTGGAATTCTTGGATGAGTTTCTTCCATCATTTTGACTTCTTCATCCGAGGAATCAGAATCGTCTACCACAAATCCGAGCAGAGTGATGTCATTTGATCTTTCTTGCGAGTGATGTCATTTGATCTTTCTTGCCTTCATTTTTTAGAGTAATCTTGCAGTGGGTACCTTCTCTCAGGTGGAACTCTTTGCACGGGCTGATTGGAGTTGGTGAGGGATGAAACTTGTTGCGTGAGGTTCTCAATGGCCCTTGTGATAGTGGATAGCTGTTTGTTGATGTCAACGACCGCCAACTCAACATCATTTAGACGACCTTCAAAGGTGGAGAAAGCTTCCGCAACCATGGTTGATGAGGGGTGAGGATCCAATTTGAATGAATTTCAGCCTTGGATCGATGGGGCTCTGATACCACTTGATGTACACAAGTGAGGAGTGCTTGGAAATTTTATTCAAAAGATAATGAAATGAGTACAAGAGGGCCCTATTTATAGGGAAGGCAGCCGGTCAAGGATACAAAAAGGTGACCTGCTGAACAGGTACCCTGTTTTACAAGCAGTGTACTGTTTTACACCAATTTAACCAGTTGTAAAAGGCTGTAAATGAAGTAGAACATATAACTACTAACTAAAACAGAGAGTTACTACATCATTAACCTTCTCTAGATCCTTTCTAAGGGAAACAAAAATCTTCACCAAGTTGTTTCCCTTAGAAAGGATCTAGAGAAGGTTAATGATGTTCCAAGAGATTTTCTTAAGAATGACATTCAGTGAAGTAGAACATATAACTACTAACTAAAACAGAGGAAAGAAAGTTGGAATCCCACTCAACACACATCGGATGAGACAGAGAGCCAACCTCCTTTTAGAGAGAAAGGTCCTATCCAAGAGGGTCGTTTTTTAATCTTCTCCATGACAAGGTTTCAGAAAGATAAACACTCTTCACAATCCAATTTTGTCCCTGTTTTGCACTTCGACTCATTGACCACCTCATTAGCAATTAAAATGGAATTGAAGTTTTTTCTTTCAAAAACAAAGGTTTACTAATTTGTCACTGAGTCGAGAATGTCATTCTTAAGAAAATCACTGAATCCTTGATTACATCCTCTTTGAGGATGTTCCAAGAGAATAAAGTTCTTCACTACCACCAAGAAGAGAAAAAGGAAAAGATAAGACAGTTGTCCAAGACATCTGGGAGCGAGGTCATTGCCATCAGGTTGCAGCGTATTGAACCCAGAATTAACAAGATTATGACTATACAGAAAAGTTTACTTATTAACACTTGAATCAGGTAGGGAGGTTGCCTGAGCTTTCTTTTTTCAGAAATGTTTACTTATGGTATTAGACATGTAAACATCCTTTCGAAACAGTGATTAAATAACTTGTAAAATTTAAACACGTGATTTTGAAAGAACAAATAATTTTAGTTCTGAAAAACAAGTTATCCATGGGATGACAGACTCATTTATGCAACCTGAATGAAGCAAAACATCAGAAACAGCCGTCATGCCAATGTTCATTCTCAATTAGGTTTTTATGTTTTCATGAGAGGAGGGAAAAACTACCGAAATCAACATACCTGAAACAAACATTAGAGAGCGGTTTATGATCTTGTGATAATGCTTGCGGCTTCTGCCCGCCTCAGTTTCAGGGATGCTTAAATGAGGGTGCTCTGCCGCAGATGCGATTCTTCGGAATACATTATTAAAATCACCCAATTTCGTGCTGATAGGTATTGGAGCTTCTATACCCATATCCTGGCTCACCTACCAAATTGCAACGGGACATAATGATGAGGACTGTGATATTAAAAGATACAGGATTTCACTAAAATACAACATTCCGGTGGATGAACAGGCCAATAGAGACAATTATTAGAAAATGGACCCAGCAAAATATAGATCACAAAGAAAAACCATAAACAGATTCAATACTTGCTAAGGAAATTGTATTGTTTATTTTTTTATTTACATTCAAATGAATGAAATTATATAAGTATACAACTTACTAAAGGACATTTTCTGTTTAAATACAGAATTTGAGCAACTGATTCTAATAGTGAATTAATGATCGTTTCTATAGGAGAGGAATTGAATATGAGCCCTAAACAAATGTAACATTAATAGGGTGTCTTGTAATTATCAGCTTAGTATTATTCATTCAGATTGAGTCCTCTTTTTGTAATTGAGTGGGTAGCTGTTCGTTTTGGGGGCTTGCCTTTGCATATCCCTTCCTCTTACTCAATGAAAGCTTAGTTTCTTATTAAGGGAAAAAAATTGTAATGTTAACATAACATTGCTTTTTCTCATCAAAATAGTAATGTCAGAGAGAAGTTTATGGTAAACCTGTAATCACATTCTGATTCAGTGGATTTTTTTTTATATAGGAATTCAGTGTAACTATCAAAACGTTAATAATGTCATGTGAACGATTGAATATATATGGTACATAAGAGAAAAAAAAAATTTACCCTTGTAGAATCTTGTATGGCCAAAGGAAATGAGTCGAGGTCGTCTTTGGCAGCAACAATTAAACAAGGCACCTCATAGCCAGTATCCTCACCATGACTTGCGACTTCAACCAGTAAATCAGTTGCTTTCTTCCAAGACGACTCATCAGAGCTGGAAAAAAAAAACAAAGTTAGTGCTCTACAATAGGAATTCAAATGTTCATTGGCATAAACATATAAGCAATTACACATACTAGCAATACATAATTCTTCTTTTTATGTTAATAGAAACAGGTATGCCATAAAAAGATCTAAGAGAATTCATAATAAAATATTTCAACGTATGTTTTATTTGTGTTACATTGGGTACCACCATATTCAAATCATCATTATCCCAAACATCAATCACGGTGTTGGAAGGATTTTAGTGATGTGCAGTGCAAGTAGAAGCTTGCCACCCTACTAACCAATTAATCCCTAAATGACCGATCATTAAGAAAAAAGGGGAAAAAGAACTACTGGTAGTCCATGAAACTAGATAACCAGTCATTAAAAAGAAAAGAAGTAAAACTTCGAATTAATTTGTTACTGAAACCTCAGGGCACACCATTCTTAGATTAATGATTTAAGCAAACTAGTAAACACTACATACAATGACATACAAATCTAGGGCATCGGAGGTTAAGCCCCTTATTAAAATACATTGGTTGGAGAGAGACTAGAAATTTGCTTTTAGATTTTTTGAACTCTTAGGAGTTCATTAAATGGCTCTTCCTGGTGTACTTATTCCAAGTGCTTTCGTGATTATGATTCTAGCTTTCTGAAATCCCCCTTAAGAGGTTGGTGAGGGTCCCATTCCTTTCAAATTCTTCATATCAATGAAATTTACATGCTCAGAAATGAAATTATAAGAAAAGAAGAGAAAAGAAAAGGGAAAAAAAAGATGAAGAAGAAGAAGACTATGGCACAAGCTTATATAAATTTGTCACCCGGGCTTTTCTCTTTTTCCAAATGCAAATGCCATTTATAATCCAGAAACAAAACATATTATTGTCTTAATATAGCATAACATTGTTAATAAGCAATGGCCGTTTCCATTAGAAAAGAAGTTACCTGTCATGCACAAATAGTGCAATGTCACAAGCAGCTAAAGACTCTTTGCCAGACAACAGTTTTTTCACGCCATCTTCAGGTATCTCCCTCAAAATAAGGGTTTTTTTTGTTCCCTTTAAACCAAATAAAAAATTGTACACAGACAGAAACTATCAGATAACAGCAGTCTCATCACAGTTTCTTAACAATAAAACTGAAGTTGATTATTTGACCTTATATCCCAAAAAGTGACTATCACTTAACTGATATTTGAGTTTATGTAAAGAAAAATAATCAGAAGTGCAACAACTTCAATGGTCAATGAAAATTAAATAGAAGGTGAATCTTTGACAAAGGTGTGAACCAAATATATTCTCAAAAAGCGTCCATTTCTAAGACAACTTTTAGTTATTCAATCAATTACAAAAATTATCTAAACGCAAGCATATAATATGGCAGCTACACCATATTTCACCAACTTTAAACATGTAACATCTGAAAAATCATCATGAACTCTCTTCTCCAAGTCTAATTGCTTCCAATTCACAACTTGTGGACACATGATATATTAAGACCTTAAATTTGAAATCTGAATACATGCTCTATCAATTAATCAAAACAAGGACATAGCAGCACTTACTCCAGGTTGGTCGACAACATTTACAGCATAGCGTTCTTCGGTGGTAGGAGTGTAAGTCTCAGAAAATGGCCTGTGTATCAAATTTTCTTAACATGTGACATGCTCTATAACAAGTACTAAAGAATTATTGCCTCCAAAAACTAGATAAATAGAGTGTTGATAATAAACCTTGCAAGAAATGCATCCAATAAAGAAGATTTTCCAGCCTTTTTAGGCCCAAAAACAAAGCACTGAAGAACATTTCGGTCTAACTGTTGCTTCTTGCGGTCCAACCGCCTTTTCCTTGTCACACGAACAGCAGATGCAGGATCACCGGAATAACCAATGTATATCAGATTCTCTATGGTGTAAACTGGGTTTAGAAGAGTCATGAGGGACCACTGCAGAAATTCAAGAAGAGCAGACAATTATAATACACTTCTTTTAGAAGAAAAAACTGTCTGGCTCAGAAATGCATGGTGGAGGAGAGGGGGATGGGGAGGTTAAAATGAGAATTGTACGCATTGACCTTTAAGTAATAAAGAGTACGGGAAATATGGAATACATCAGCTTATCTGGAAAATTGGTAAAAAAACATACCAGTGATAAAAAGTCATCAATTGACAATCCTCCCATTGCATTTCGCTCAGCAGAATCTCTGAATGGAGATTCATTCCAAGGACTGGCATTTCAAAGAAAATGTTGCATAAGAAATCAAGGAGGCTCATTAACATGCCAAACTGACATGAAGGAAACTACCAAATGCTGCGAAGCCAATACCTCTCGGGTGCTGTAGAAAATAGTTCTTCAAGATCACGAGGCCGTAAGGCACCATCCTGGTGTGTAAAGAAAAGGTATGGAGGTGATGAATAGTTTCAGGTCTTTTGTGATAATTACTTGGCTATGAAAACAGATCTATAAGCTAGATTATACTCAAACAATTAAAAAAAAAAAAACAACAACAACGAAACAACAAAACAAACAAACCATCGGTTGAGAAATCAACAAATAAACTAAGAATTTAGGAAGTTACAGACTATGACGTACACCATCACCATCATAGAGTTCAAATATTCCCCTTAGAAACTCGATGGCTTCATTTGTCAGCTCCACACTCTACAGAAAGAACAGCCGTCAAATAAGAAATTTTGAACTAGAATTAGAATAATATGGAACACTTCAGGAGAAACAATTACAAAATGCAGTAATATGATTTTACAAAATCAATTGAAGCCCGATGAGAGAAAAATAACCAAATCCTAATATTTTTTAATAATATTATATCATACCTCGAAATGATAAATACAAAACAACAAGAGAACAAGAAATCCTCCCTAAACCTAGTTAAAGAAAATCGATCCACTAGAAAGTGAAAATTTTCACATCCCAAGAGTCAACCATCCATCCAGGAAAAGTTAATTGTTTCCACTCAAAAAGTATGGACCACATAATTTAGAGCCTGCTCCATGAAAGTGAAAGAAAGAACTGTTTCAAGAAAAATCCAGGAGAGAACAAATATCCAAAATTGTATAAAATGTAAAAACTAAATATATATTATGTTAAGAACAATTTGGAACGTCATTATCAGTGTGGTGCAGTTGGCCTGTTCTACAGAAGTTGAGAGGACTGCTCTTTGATTTTCATTACCTGATCTGGAGCTCTCTTTCCAAGAGCTGGGATAAGTTCATCCGCAAGCTTGATATCATTATTGTATCCAAACTTCCTGAGCACAGTCCATGTTGTCTCCAAACGCCCCTTCTCAATAAATAAAGCATGAAGAAAGAGGAACCCTGTCAAAGTGAGCCCACGATCATTCACTCCTTCAGGAAGTTTTTCTTGCACAACCCTCTTAACCCCCACAATTTCAGAAGGTTGTAAAGGAGCATTGAAACATTTGACCTGATTACAAGATTAACAAAAGAAAAAAAAAATAACGATAATAAGAGCTCCATAGAGTCAAGTCAGCCATTTCAGGCACAGATATTACAGAAGTCAGAAAATGTAACAATATATCAGTAAAAAATTTATGAGGTGTTTGCCAAAAAAAATTGTGGACAGAAAGGAAGACCTGAAAATCATTCAGCTCCGCATCACTCAAAGCACCATCTTTATCATGATCACAAAGAATAAATATCCGTTTCAATGCCCGGACGCACCTAGGCTTTAGAGTCTGAGTTTCTTGATCAAAAAGTGGACCTGTTGGATGAAGTACAGCTTTCTGGGCATAGTAAAAGACCTCAGGGATCTGCCAATCAAATAATACGATGTTGAGAACATGTGATTCTATTGCCTTAAAATGAACAACGCAAAAATGTGGAAGTGAAAATGTACATCGACGAGGTATGGATGGAAAGATTTTCATATAAGCATGAAAAAACTGCTCAGCAATGAATTTAGGTGGACCAATAAATGAAATTGGATGCAAAACAGTCGGATGGTTTTTTTCCTTCATACAATCATGTGTAAGGGAGCAACAAATGTACCTGTTTTTCTTTTCTTTTCTTTTTTTCTTTTTTTTTTCTTTTTTTTTTTGTGAATGAAAATAATTTCATTGATAGATGAATACCTGAATATGTTTAAAAGCTGAACACTCGATGCATGTTTCAATTTCCCGAAACTGCTGCATTATTGGGGACATAACCTGCTCTAAGCTCACCTGCTGATTCTCATCTCTCAAATCCAGTTTACAGCCCACTACTATGACTGGAACCCTCACCTGCTCATTTAAACCATTATAATCAACATAACATATGAAATACTGAGCTTATCTAGGCAAAGGGAGCCTTAGCTTTTCAGATTAAAGAAACTTATCTAGATATACTTGTTAGGTTAGCAACAAGATCAGTGATTTTATTATGGAGTCATTTTCCATCCACCAAGGTAAAAGGAGGGAGGAAACTAACCTCCAATTGACGAAGTTTTGGAAGCCAAAAAGTACTCAGCCGATCAAGGGTGTGAGGCTGATCACAAGCATAAGTTAGCACCACTGCATCAGCTCGCTTAAGTTCTTCAGCAACTTTTGCACTATCCTCAGTGCTGGGACAAAAAACAAATAAACAAAAAGAGAACCTTAGAGACTTCAAAAGTGCCATTGAATACCTAGCGGAAAATTGCATTAGCGAGAAATACTGAACTTTATTTTCCAATTGGAATTTTTTGGGGGGTGTGTGGGGGAGGGGGGGATGGGATTTTCTTTAAAGCTGCATATAAAATACGAGAATGAAATGGTAGACTAGAAGTCTAGAAAGCTAAAAACTAGAAAATGGTGGTCCAACTAGCAACAAGAAAATAGGGAAATAACTAATTTCACCAATATCACAAGTAAAGTCCTCAAAACTTTTCCAGTTTCTTACCAATCAAATCTCTCACAGAATGGCAGAAGCAGTAGCCGTGCTTAAATACAGAAGCAGCAAAGCAGAAAGAAAAGTGAACAAGTGCCAATTCTCTGGACTCTTTTTTCTATATAATTTTCACCCATTAAGGTACATGGAAAAAAAAAAGGGATGTACAGATATCTTGCCGTAGGAAGCAGAATTCTCCTATTATTAAAGTTGGAAACTAGTTACCTCAAGACCATAACCCTAAAAGGCAGTATTTACGGCTCCAATAGTACATTCTTTTCATCTATTGTCCCAGTATCCGGACAGAATGAAACAAACAAAACAAACATAGCAACTAATACCGTGATGAAGTATCGACGATTGTGGTGGGAACACGATCCGGGTAAAAGTCTTCAGGCAGCCTCGTCGGTGGCAATACTGGGGGAACATTCACTGGAAAATTGTCCGCCGCAGCAGTTACGATCAAGCTCGACTTTCCAGTACCACGGTCCCCGGCAATAACTATACGAACCTCGGTCTTGCCACCAGAGTGTACATTACTAGCCGGCGTTCTTGCCATCGGAAGTCTAAAAACTGCAGAAGCGAAATCCCAAAACAACCTTCAGTGACTTGAGAATTTAGTCGAAACAGATAACGAAAACATCAACACCATAAAAACAAAAATTAAAAAATCCAGCTATCTCTATAAAAAATCGGATTCCTCAACACCTCAAAAAAGACAGAAAAATAAAAATCACAAATCCAATGAAATTTTGTTATACACTGAGAGACGCAAAATACAATCAAAACAAAGCGTTTTTCGGAGTGTAAAAGTAAGTAGTAATCAGTGAAAGAATGAGATAAGAAACGACGAATGAAGGGTGATATCGTGGTATTGAAGGTAATCGACCGGGAATCCTAAGGGTGTAGAAACTGACCTTTGGGATTATTCAATTCTATTTGGAGGTGGAAAGTTGTGAAGCGCCACCAGACGCGGAAGCGTCAGCAGCAGTGACAACGGCGATGTGGCGGAGCTGCTGGCGGAAGTGGAGGCGGCGCGGCGGCTATGGATGCGTCGGGAAGAAGAGAGAGAGAAGTGTTTGATTACGCAGGGAGAAAAAGCTTTTTCTTTTTCACCTGGTTTATTTTTCAAAATATGAAAATAAAAAGAAATTAAAAGAAAATTATTGTACTCTTCACTCTAAGGTTACCGAGAAGTGCACGGAGTATCGGTGTTTTCGATCAAAATCGGGCTTTTAGTCGGCCCATTTTTTCTCCTCTCTTTCTTTTTCTAATAAAAATAGGGTTAATTAGACCATAAAAATGTAGAACAGAGATAAATATATTAGGGATATGGTATAAAATTAGAATCAGATATCAATGATAGTAACTATCAATGATAGCTATATAGGTAAATCACTAAAAAGCCCACACGCAACCTAACATTTCGCACTTCTTTTGATTATCTCAAGGTGAGAACTATTACTGATAGCTTTCAATTTGAAAAATATTAACACAACCTTAAAATAGTAACACTTGAAATATCATCTTTCAATTTGCTATCAGTTTTTAATAGCTATCATTGATACACTCATCACAAACTTAAAATATTAACACCTGGGGCTATTGGTGGATTGGATATTAATAATAGACTTTTATAAGTAGTTATCAACTTTTGAAAGGAAACTATCATCTTTCAAAAATTAACATTTAAAGCATAAGTGATAGAAGTCAATTAATAAGAGATTTATAAGTGACTAGCTCTTATATTTACTTAAGTCATATCACCAATATCATTAATATCATTCATTTTATTTATATATACCTAAGTCATATCACTGATATACGGATATAACTGATAGCTATAGTTGTCATTGATAACTTCAACCAGTGGCTATCACTGATAACTTTTAGCAATGGCTATCAACGATTGACTTTCATCAAATGAAATTGGCTTTTATATTATCAATGTCATCGATATATGGATATCACCTAAATTCTATCATTGATATCACTTGTACTGTAGTTATCGATGATGGCTTTGAAGGAAATCGATCACGAGGATTTCCACGAGCAGCAAAAAGATCATTCCAAATTACAATCATATATGAACTTAACAATTACAGTCATAAACAGAAACAAACGGTTATGCATTCATTACAGAAATTACAACATGATACAATAAATAATCAAGGAGAAATCTACACACATTTGTAGACTTATCCCCAAGCTCCTTGATTACGAACGTTCGAACACAGCAATCTTAAACGCTCGTCCAGCATAACCGCTATACAACACGAACATCACGCACTCGAACTCAGCAATCGCCTCGGTCACGAACACCCCAACAGCACGAATGGCCTCCACAGAACCTTGATGGCGTTGAGTTGAGTATGACACCACCAAGAAGGCTACCTTGGTATTCTCGGTGTGAAAATCCAGAGGGTGGACTCTATGTGGACTTGGTTTGAGGCAGAAGATGGAGGAATCAACAATCATGTAAACAATTGAGACAGTGGGAGAATACTGAACCTATCGTATAAGTCGATGCCCGATCGTTTATCAAAAGTTAAGCGATCATCTAGCAAAAAGCTAAGCAATCGTTTAGCTCATTGCTTAGTTGCGTGTCTGTTGTCTACAAACATTACACGATCGTTTAGCTCGCTCCAAGTTGTCGCTTAGTAAATCCTATTTACTTGACAACTTCTGTGAGATTATTTTTCCGAGAGAGAAAATCTCAAATTCAATTTTGTCAACATTGTAAAACCTTACTAAAATTAAGAAAACAATTTTCTTTTATCTCACAGTTACCATGAAACCACCAATAACCTCCCACTTAATTGGTTATTAGAGAAAAAAAATTTAATTATCAAATATTAATATTATTATAAATATAAATGATAACCAACTTATCATACTATATTTATAACCTATAGTTTTAAATATTTCATCTCATGAAACATATAAACCATATATTTTTTATATTTTATTTTTTTTCTTTTATTTTAATTTTCATTTTTTTTTTTTGTTTTATTTATTCTCTTTTTTTTATTACTATTTTTTTTTTTTTTTTATGTCATTTATATTTTATTTTTTTTTATGTTTATTTTATTTTTTGTTTATTTTTTTCTTTTTCTAATTTAGATTTAGTTTTATTATTCTTTTTTTTTTTTTTTTTATATTTTTTTTATTTTTTTTCTTTAGCTCTTTTTCTATTCCATGGTACTTAATGTAAATCTCATTTACATTAATCCTCCACTAGATGTATCTCATACATCATATCGATCATATCATATATAATCGAATTACCTCTTGTCAATCTGAACATTTCAAATCAACACTAAGAACTGATCCTCAACTGAATTTATCAAGCTCCAATGGTACGTGAATAACTAACTAACTCTTTAGTCACGGGATCCACCATCCGTTAACTGCCAGGCACTCCACTAAAGACCGACAGTTGAATTTTTCTTACCACAGCTATATTATGTGTTCATCTTAACCAATCAGCAGTGCGACAACCCTTCATAGATCGCTCGTAAGTACAGCTCGGCTAATAACCGTTATGTCCCTATAGTTACATCTAACTCCTTAAGTACCACTGATCCCTCTAATGAACATAAGTCATAGTTCTACTATGACTGAGTCCTCTTTTCCAAAGAGAAGCTGTGGTCATTATGTTCAAGCCCCGGAATCAGCTCTTAAGGAAGCAACCTCTCTACTTATCCCTGCTTTGGGAAAAAAGTGAATTTCATCTTGTGGATTAAGTTTCCAACTCCCAAATCAGACAAGTCCCCAAAAAGATAGGCATGTTGAGTTGACAATCTGGCCACTCTCACCCATACTAACCAAAGGACCACTCTCAAAGGCAGGAGTTCCTAAAACACTCAGGATTGCGGTCGTGTCACCTATGGTCGTTTAGGTGAGATGTAAGTCTCTAGTATCAACGGCGTTATATATAGAGTCTAATCATCTCGTGGTCTGATCTTATACAAACTCTTTATATAGAACACCTCACTCGCAGTCTCCACATGAATGGCCAGGATTTACCATCTGTAATAGTTTACAACACTTGCAAACCTCTACAAATTATGTCGTATCCGTAGTGTCACTAGGATCAGGTATCCCACCTTAATTCGTATACTACAGACCTATTTAGGTTATCACTTAATGCATGATCCACTTGTATATCACATATACATGCTTAAGTTCACATAAGATAACCATGGAGCTTTGTTTATTAGATATGAGTAAATGCCATAGTGAAATAACATTTACTTTATTCATCAAACAATGTATATCATTACAAACAATGAGACTCTGGGAGAATTAAGACACCAATCTCAACAGGCTTCTATCATTGATAACAAGCCATTAGATATCACTTATATCGTAGTTATCGGTGATGGCTTCTATCATTGATAACTTGCCATCAGAGATCAATTCCATCATTTATTTTTTGACCATCAAATAACATGTCATCGTTGATAACTTCTATAATTGACAACATGCTATTAATAATAACTTTAGGTATTCTACTTACACTTTAGTTTGAAATTTAACTTTATTAATTAAATTCACTAAGTTGGCTATCAATGATAGACTTCTATAAGTGGATATTAACTGTGAAAAAAAATAATCAAAGATAGAAAATATTAGTGAATATCACTTATAAACTTTCATTAGTGACTATCAATTTTGAAAGATTAACACTCAAAGTTATCAATAGCTATTATTGAGAAACTTTTATCATGATTATCAATAATGGACTTTTATCACTAATAGACTTCTACCATTGATATCTACCTAAATTCAATATCACTAATACATGAATATTAATATGATTGATATCTATCTAAGTTCTATAATTAATATTACTAATAATAGTTATTATCAATACGCAAATATTACAGTACATAAATATTTCAATTTGTGTCATTCATTTTGGGTCGTCTATGCCATTTTTCAAGTTTATTTCTGATATAATTCATATTCTTAAAATCCTATAAAAAGAAAAAATAATCATTGACATATTTGGTATCGTTCATATTTCTCATTTTTTAGAAATATACCTGTTTAATGACCATTTTCATTTCTTATTTCAAACATTGAAGAAATGTTTCTAAAATTGGTGCAAATTTGTGGACTAAAAAAATAGTTTCTTTCAAATCCATTTTCATTTGCTATTTATATTTAATGTTCCATCATAATAATCAAATTTGATGATTGGGTTCGTTGATATTAAGTTACTTATGAATTGGACACTCTTATGAAAAAAAGAAAGAAAGAAATAAAGAACGAAGCAAAAATCAAATAAAGGAAAGAAAATTAAAAAAACGAAAGAAAGAAAGAAAGAGAAGAAGTAAAAATTGGAGAAAAGAAAGAAAATAAAAAAAAAAAGAAAAAGAAAAAGAAAAAGCAAAAATTAGAAAAAATAAATTAAAAAAATTAAAAAATTAAAAAAAAAAAGTGAGAAGCCCAAGTCGAGGAAGGAAAGAAAACAAAAAGGAATAAGGAAACATGGGAGGAAGGAAAGAAAATAAAAAAGAGAAAAAAAGGAAGGAAAGAAGAAGGAAATGAAAGTTTTTTTTTTTTTTTTTTTTTTTTTAAAAAGGTAAAATCCAGATAATGGAAGAAAATAAAAAAAGAGGGAAGAAATAAAAACTGGAAGCAAAAACCAGAGAAAGAAAAAAACTTAAAAAAAAAGGGAAAAAGCAAAAACTGAAAAATGAAAGAAAGATTTATATATATATATATATTAAAAGAACAAAAGAAGCAAAAATTGAAGAAAATAAAGAAAATAAGGTATGCACCAAGGGAGGGCGAAAATTGGAAATTTGAAAAAAATTGAAAGGTTGACTAGTCAACAGTTATATATTTGCAAATATTTTACAGATGTGATATATTTTAGATTTTTCCCTTATTTTATTATATATTACAAATATCCAATAAAATACTCTTTTATTGTAAATTTGATGAACACAATGGGAACACAAATATCATAAAACAAATAGTAAAATAATATAGTATAATATAATAGTAAAATAAAATAAATATTAAAATAAACATGATATATAAATAAACAAAATAAAATAAATTAACAAAATATAAAATAAGAAATTCTCTAAATTCTCCACTTTCTCCAATTTGCATGGAGTTTGCCCAATGTGTGTCTTCCAAAATTTACCAAATGCCACTAGTTATAGGCAACTTGGCAAGTATGAGATCAATTACATAGACACTAATAATGTGTAATATTGAGACACATAGACAACACTTTGGGAATATGAAGGCATGACACATGGTCAATGAACACTAAGCATGAGCATCTAATGAACATCTATTATTATAATATTTATAATAATTACCCTTAGACGCCTATTATATATATGAAATATGCATCATTAAAACTTTACTAGGAAAAAATCCAATAAAAAAAATCATAGTAAAGGAAAAAGATTACATATTTCATATAATTTATACTTCTAAAAAGTATATTTACTCCCCTCGTAGAAACATCACTTGAGATATTTGAGTCGCCACATTCCAATATTGTGCACTAGCTTTTCAAAGATTGTGGTAGGTAATGCCTTTATAAATAAGTATGTCATGTTATCTTTCAAATAAATTTATTGTACAGTGATGTCCCATTTCTTCAAGATCATGAGTGTAGAAAATATTTGGTGAAATATGTTTTGTTCTATCTCCTTTAATATATCTTCCTTTGATTTTGGCCATGCAAGTTGTGTTGTCTTTGTATAATATTGTCGAAAGATTTTGATTAGAAGATAAACCACACGTTTCACGAATGTGCTAAGTCATTGATCTTAGCCATAACATTCTTGACTAGCCTCGTGGGTTGCAAGAATTTCAACATGATTTGAGGAAGTGGTTGTTATGGTATGTTTCACAAATCGCCATGGTATAGCAGTCCCTCCACATGTGAATATATAACTGTTGGTTTATACAAACATACAGCGGAAGAAAACATGATCATTAAGCATTCTAATTCCTCAATCTTGACATCAAATTAAGTATGTTCGTGGGGTATTAAGAGGGTTTCATTACATACCTTTGAAGATCCTCTTCTTCAACGAAATACAATTACAATCTTCTCTAATTCAGGCCGTGGACCACCACTAGAGCTTCTTTACTATTATTTAAGAACCTTAGATATATTGAGTTGTGGTACTCAAAACAAGCTTGAACTTAGGGAAATTGGAGGAGAGGTTTCCTGATTTTTCATCTTGTTGAAGAACAACTTCTTCAACTTTCAAAAAATCAGCAATTCATCAATTACATCTCCTTTTCCACTTAACCAAGAGTGATTTTATTACATGACTCTCATGCAAACTGATCGCTTGAAGTGATTTCAACTACTCCTTGAATTTGGTGGTGGAATTATGTATAAGAAGGTGACTAACCTTATTGCTTGAAAGTGGGAAAATCCCGTATTGGGATTTTTCTCAATTTCCAAATTCCCTTTTGATTTTGAAATTGATTTTCAAAATCAAACATTTTCCAATTTTAATTCCTTAATTAAAATTAAAATTTTATTAATTTTACAGAATTAATTCAATAATCAATTTTTCTAATAAAATTAATAATTAATTAAACAATTTAATTAAATATATTAATTTAATATCAACTATTAAATTAATTTGTCACCAATTCCATTACCATGAATCTCTATTCATGAAATTAATATTTAAATCATATTTATAAATTAATCGATTCTCCAATTACGTTTAATTCCTAAATTAAACGTGTAATTATATCATATATAATTACTAGTTTCCTTAATTCGAATGTGAACGTTTCAAATAAACTTATCATGCTATTCTAAGGCTAATTCATTTGTGAGCTAGAAGGGGACCTAATGGACCAACAGATCATGGGTTTCAACGATCCAATATTAACTAGCTAAACTCTTTACACCGAATTAACCCCCATTCGTTAACTACTGGGTCACTCCCCTAAAGCTTAATAGTTGCACTCCCCTCACTGTAGATATATCGTGTCCACTCGATATAAACATAATTAGTAAGCTAACCCTTCACAGGTTGTTCGTAATAACGGCTGAGTCAAAATGATGTTTTACCCCCGAGATTACCTCTTGTTCCTTAAGTCCCACTGATCCTTTAATGAACAATTGGTTTGTGATCCAATCATCAAACTGAATCTCTCTCAAGCCAATGAGAGGGTTGAACCCCCTGTTCAAGACCTGAAACTAGCACTTAAGAGAACAACCTCTCTACTATCCCTGAAAGCGAGTAAGAGTGAATTCTATCTTGCACCCTATATCCCTAGCTATCTACTCGGTCTTACCCCTGAAATGGGAGGCTTATTGAGCTGGCGCTGTTGAGCCAATCCTCACTTATGAAAATCTAAGGATAATCCCAAATAAACAGGAGTTCATAGTTAGCTCAGGATTAAGGTTAAGTTACCTAGGTCATCACTATAAAATAGTCAGTCTTAAATAGTAAACAACGTCATAAAGTAAGAGTAACTTATTTCTTGGTCTGATCTTATGCAAACTCATTGTACAGGACGCCCCCACTCCTTATCACCACATGAACAAATCAGGATCACTTCATTTATAGCACTTTACAACTCCTTGTAACAACTACAGAATGGGCCGCATCCGATAGTGTTACTAGAATAAGATACCCAACCTTATTCATATACTATATATCATTCTGACTATTTACTCGAACTTGATCCACTCTTATGTCTCCACATAAAGTTCAAGCACTCATGTAATAGTCATGGATCTTTTAGTTTATTGGATTTATTTCTAAAACGAAATAAGCAATTCATATATTGAATAATAATTTTATCGATTTACTGAATGAGTTTATTGTTTACAAACCACGAGTTTTAGGACATAAAACCCAACAATAATCTGTTTGAGATCTAACTTTATGTGGATTAGATAAATATCTAGATTCTGCATAATCAACTAGATCAAAATTGATATGTTCAAATAAAACAAACTCACGTCGATAGTTCCTCGGAGATAACAGAGTATGTGCTTAATTTTGTTCCAATGTCTTTTTGTTAGAGAATAACTATATCTTGCTAATAAATTTACTGAAAATGCAATACCTAGTATTGTATCATTAACAAGATACAAAAGTGCACCAATTGCACTAAGTATCGGGGATGATGCCCTAAAGTCTCGTGTCCTATAGTTTGTAAATAATTTGTACGAACGCTTGTGATGTATAATATATGATATTTGCTTCACTTCATGACTTTGCACATTTGATGTTTTATTTGCTTTATCACAAACCAATTAACTAAAATCCATGGTTGTCATTATGTAATTTAAGCATGTATGTGGTGACATACAAGTGGATCATGTCTTAAGTGATAACCAAAATGGTCTGTAATATATGGATATAGGAGGGAGACCTTATCTTGGTAACGCTACGGATGCGGCTCGCTTTGTGGAATGGTTACAAATGTTGTGACTTGCCACAGATGGTCTGATCCTGATCATTCGTGTGGGGACATGCGAGTGAGGGCGTCCTATACAAAGAGTTTGTAAGACCTGACCACGAAGTGTTAATGTCTCGTTATAATGTCGTTCATGACAGAGACTTCATTTCACTAGGATGACCATGGGTAACATGACCTCAATCTTAAGTGAGTTGGGCATTGCTACCATTGAGGGCGGTCCTTTGATTTGCATGGGTGCGAATGACCAGGTCGCCGACTCAAACTTACCACTTTGGGGATTCGTTTGATTTGGGAGCTGAGAACTCAGCTACACAAGATGGAATTCACTCATTTTCTGAAGCAGGGGTAAGTAGATAGATTACTTCCTTAAGGGTTGATCCCGGGGCTTGAACGATGTGGTGTCACACACCTTCTCATGGCCCGAGAGGTGTCCACACATAGTAGGTCTATGTTGTATTGTTCATTAGAGGGATCAGTGGTACTTAAGGAGTGAGATGTAACTATAGGGGCAAAACGGTAAATTGACCCAACTATACTTACGAGCATCTGTGAAGGGTTATCGTACTCATGATTGGTTATATCTGATGGACACAGAAATATATCTGTGGTAAGAAGAGTTTAGCTGTCGGTCTTTAGTGGAATGCCTGGTAGTTAACGGATGGTGGATCTCGTGGCTAAAAAGTTTAGTCAGCTATTCACATACCGTTGGTGCTTCGAGCCATAGGTTCATAAGGTCTCCTTGGTAGCTTGGATACAAGTTGAGAATCAGTTTTTGGGTCGATTATATATGATATAATTGAACTGGTTAATTATATATGATATGATTGACTAAATGTATGACATACATTAATTTGAAGGAAATTGGATATAAATATGATTTATATCAAATAGAGGAGAAAACACTACGGTTGATATATGATATCAAACTATAGGTTATGAATATAATATGATTATATTTATTATTTTATTAATTGGACAGTTATGAGATAATTGCCCGACGTTTTCTCCGAAATCATGCGTTAGTGGGAAGTTCAATTTGGTTTTCGTAACTGAAGAATAAAATGAAAATGGTTTTCATTTTGCATGAGATACACATAATTGCTCACTGTGTGATTAGCAATCGATCGCATAGTAATTCAGAACCTATACAATAGTGCATGATTTACTAAACAATCGCACACCCATGCGCGCATTTTTTAAATGATTGTCCACATTTACCTAAACGATCGCTTAGCACCCGAGCCTTCTAAACGATTGTATAGACAATCGCCTAGCTTTTCCTACATGATCGTGTACCTCGCCTAAATGATCAAGCATCTTGACTATACGATAGTCGTTGTCTTCTCCCACTCGCTTGATCGTTCTACACGATCTCTTTTCCTCTTCACCTCTACAAAATCCGAACAGAGCCCACCCTTTGGATTCTCACTCCGAGAATACTGAAGGCTTCGAGTGGTGATGGCATCCCCATTTCCTGTTGTTCGTGCGAAGCCGTTCATGGTAGATGACCAGGGTGTCACTGAACGACTGCCTGACGTTCTAGTGAGAGGTCTTTGCTTTTCTTGTTAGAGAATGAGTTGTTAGCCTTACTGAATGCACTGAACATCTATCATTCTATAGTCAGAATGTGGGCTCTCCCGCTGTTGGTGGTTTAGTTGTAGTAAGGGTGGTAGGATTAAGATTAGGAGATTGATTGAGTGAAGTAGGGTTCGATGAAATATTAAATAGAAGTAGGACATCTTTTATAAAGGAAAGTACGACAGCCAATCTAAAGTAAAGTATGCCAGAACTCGTAGCCTTGTTGAAAGAGTCTCCTCGTGTGGGGCTAATAGTTTTCATTTCCTATCTCATGGAAAACCCTTTTCGCTCAAGGAGTCCATTCGTGTGAGAGCGAGTTTTGTTTTGAAGAAAGTATTCAACTGGTAAGTCTTCGTTCTCTTATGTATGTATCTGAAATCATGCCAGTAATTTAGTTGTTTAATGCATATTTGTATGTGTAAATATAAATGTGGAAATTCTATCACAATGTTTTGGAAAGATCCGCTTCTACTTAGAGGTACTCTTGTATAAGAGTTCCTTCACTAAGATATGGTATTTCAAGACCAAAAAGATATTCATTATGATCTCGAGGTCGAAATATATCTTTCCTCACATCTAATGAACGAACTTTCATTGGAATGTTCAATAGATGTGCTCTGTCCATATAAAATATTTTCAAAACTATTTTCAAAACTTTTATTGTATAAATGATTGATGAACAAATATCCCATATGTTAAATGTTCAATTTGCAAACCCAAGCAAAACTTTGTTTTTTTGTTTTTTTTTTTTTGAGATCTTTCATCTTAAATTATTTTTTAAGATATTCTATTGCCTTTGAAAGCTCTTCAAGAGTTCCAATTATATTTAAATCATCAACACATACAGTTATAATAGCAAATCTTGACCATGATTTCTTTATAAAACACATGAACATATTATATTGTTTTGATATCCCTCTTTCAACAAATATCGACTTAGGCGATTGTACCACATTCATCCTGATTGTTTTAGTCCATATAGCAATCTCTATAACTTTATCGAATACAATTCTCAAAAATTTGATTTAAATGTTTCAGGTACCTTAAATCATTTTGCGATTTTCATATAAATTTCATTATTAAAAGATCCATATAAATATGCTGTGACTATATCCATAAGATGCATGTTCAGATTAACTAATTAAATATCTTAGTGTAATTACATCCACCACCGGATAGTACGTCTTCTCTTAATCAATATCAGGTCTTTGTGAAAAACCTTGTGCAACCAATCTTGTTTTATATCTTATGACTTCATTATTTTCATTTATTTTCCTCACAAATACCCATTTATATCCCACAAGTTAGACACCTTTTGGTGTTCGGACTATTGGTCCAAAAACTTGACGTTTTGGAAATGAGTTTAATTCTGCCTCGATTGCTTATTTTCACTTAAGCCAATCTTTTCTGTGTCAACATTCTTCAACAAATTTTGATTTAGGATCCTCACTTTTAGATATCATATAAAAAGCAACATCATACACAAAAATGTTGTCATTAACTACATTAGTTTGGTTCCATCTTTTTCTTGTCATGACCCAGTTTATTGACATCTCATTATTATCTTTATGTATTCCACCTTTCTCGTAAAGGAACAGTGAAGTTCCGCAACCAAAGTAAGATCGTTCCCAATTTTTTTTTCACATAATCTCAATTTACAGAACATAAAATATTATGCATTATCAGAAAAATTACAACATGCTAATGAGGAAATTAGGAATAAGTAACACTTACCCTTGAAGCCACAAGGTCTTCATGTATTCCCTCGATCTGGTCACGAACTTTCGTCTGGAACTTGATTTACAAAATTGAAATCCCAAATGGCCATTACCACAAATGAACCTTCTGTATTCTTTTTAGAAATTGAGAATTAGCAAGAGGTATGGGTTGTGCTAAGATCTTTGGAAAGAGGGAGATAAAATTGAGAAGAATATGAAAACAAACTTTTCTTCTCATTGTTCTTTTGGAATTACAAGAAGGATCTCTTCTTAGACACACTCTGTGAAGAAGACGAAGAAGGCATCAAAACCAAACTCCCCATCCCTTCTGCCACATGATTGATGGAGAGAAAATTATGGGGGAGGGGAGAGTTAGATGAAGAAGGTGTCAAAACCAAACTTCTCATCCCTTGTGCCACATGATTGATGGAGAGAAAATTAGGGGGGAATTGTAACTCCCTTCCTTTAATTTTACATTTTAATTTAATTAATAATAATAATATATATAATAACTAACTTATTGTATATAACTATATGTTATATCAAATATAACTCATAACCTATAGTTATTATATTGTATCAAATATAATATAACCTATAGTTTTATTCATCTCAATAATACATGACATTTAATATAGATCATACTTATACTAAATTTAATTATATGAATCTCATCCATATATTAATATTTGAATCACATTCAAATATTTAATTTCTCTCAAAATAAACTTTATATTATAATGTATCGAATACATTATATTAAATATATTACATATAATTAATTCTCTCAATTAATGTTAACAATTCAAATTAATCCAAAATTAATTCTCAATAATCTTTGTTGAGCTACAGAGGGAACCTTATGGACCTGTTGAAGCTCCAATAGTACTTGGATAATTAATTAAATTCTTTAAATAAATTACCCAACATCCATCAACTGTCGGTCACTCCACTAAAGGCCGACAACTGCATTCTTTGCACTACAAACATATTTTTGTATTTATTGGATATAACCAGTCAACAGTGCGATAACCCTTTATAAATTGCTCGTAAGTACAACTGGGTCAAAATTATCGTTTTACCTCTATACTTACAACTAACTCTTTAAGTACCACTGATCCTTCTAATGAACAATAAGTCATAGTCCAATTATGACCAAATCCCTCTCAGGCCAAGAGAGGGTGTAGCCACATCGTTCAAGTCTTGGAATCAACCCTGAATGGAACAATTTATCTACTTACCCCAACATCAGGAAAGAAGTGAATTCTGTTTTATGTAGCTGTGTTCCCAGCTTCCCAATTAGACGAATCCCAAAATGGTAGGCATATTGAGTTGGCGATCTAGCCACTCTCACTCATACAAATTAAAGAACCGCCTTCATAGGCAGGAGCTCAAAACTCATTCAGAATTCAGGTCATGTCACATAT
Organism: Benincasa hispida; assembly: GCF_009727055.1. Lineage (NCBI taxonomy): Eukaryota > Viridiplantae > Streptophyta > Magnoliopsida > Cucurbitales > Cucurbitaceae > Benincasa > Benincasa hispida. The sequence continues at coordinate 59,507,862 of NC_052353.1, forward strand.
AGTCATCCTGGTGAAATGTAAGTCTCTATTATTAATGGTGTTATATAATGAGATTAATCATTTTGTGGTTCGGTCTTATATAACTCTTTGTATAGGATACCCTAACTCACATGCCTCCATATGAATGATCAGGATCAAATCATCATAGCACTTTACAACACTTGTAACATCTATAAAGCGAGTCATATCTGTAGTGTCACCAGGATAAGGTACCCAGTCTTATCCATCTACTACAAATCATTTAGGTTATCATTTAAACACGATCCACCCGTACATCTCTACATACGTGTTTAAGTTACATACCTAGGATCTTTGTTTATTAGATTGAGTGTATGTTTATAAAATAAAAATTATTTTATTAATAACAATTTATTTATACACAGTTTACAAACTACGAGAATACAAGAGAGATTTAGGACACCAATCCTAATAGCTCATTAATCATGTCATGATTCATGGGTATTTACATCCTCAACCAAGTCTTCTTGACTATTAATTATTTTCTTTTTCGAGGATTTTTATCTTTGAAACCCACTGGTCTACCACACTTCTGGCATGTTCTAGACTCATTAGTGACAACTTGTTGTGTTGGGATATCAATTTTTGATGGAACATTTGCTGCTGGTATATGTGTCTTAGTTACTTTCTTTGCATCTATAAATACATACGGTAACTTATTTGCTATATTTTGCTAATGAATTGTCTTCTAAACTTCAAGGTCACATTGATCTGTACGGGGATCTAAATGAGATAATAATGATGCATTCGATGTAATTTCTTTTTCCAACTTCTTAATTCTTCCTTCTAATGTTGGAAAATTTGTCTCATTAAAATGATAATCAATAAATCGTGCAGTACATCTCTCGTTAGGGGTTCAAGATATTTAATAATCGATGGGAAATCATATCTAACATATACTTCTAACCTTCTTTGAGAACTCATCTTAGTACATTATGGTGGAGCAATTGGAACATATAATGTACATCAATAAATTCTCAGATGGGAAATATCTGGCTTATGGCCGTAAGCTAATTGTAATGGCGAATACTTATGATAAACTACTGTTCTAATGCGTACAAGTGACAATGCATTGAAAATAGTATGTCCCCATTCAGATGTAGGAAGTTTAGCTCTAATAAGCAATGGTCTAGCAATTGACTACAAATGTTTTATGAACGATTATGCTAAACCATTTTGTGTATGGACATGAGCTACAAGATGTTCAACAACTATCTCAATTGACATACAATAATTATCAAAAGCTTGGGATGTAAATTCACCACCATTATCAAGACGAATTGTCTTAATTATATAATCAGGAAATTATGCTCTTAACTTAATTATTTGAGCAAGTAATCTTGCAAATGCAAGATTTGACTTGATAATAAGCACATGTGTGATCATCTGTTGAACGCATCTATTAATACCATAAAATATCTAAATGGTCCACTTGGTGGGTTAATAGTTCAACATATATCACCACGGATTCGTTCTAAAAATGTAGGGGATTCAATTCCCACTTTGGCTAGTGATGGTTTAATTATTAATTTGCCTTAAGAGCGAGCATCACATGATAATTCATTAGATTGAAGAATCTTCTGGCTCTTCAAGGGATGCCCTTTTGAATTTTAGCACTTACTCATATCTAATAAATAAACTCCTACAAAGCGGGTCATATCCGTAGTGTCACCAAGATCAGGTATCCCACCTTAATCCTTATACTACGGACCTATTTAGGTTATCACTTAAGGCATGATCCACTTGTATATCTCATATACATGCTTAAGTTTACATAAGATAACCATGGAGATTAGTTTATTGGATATGAGTAAATGTCAGAATGAAATAACAATTATTTTATTTATAAACAATGTGTATAATTACAAACAACGAGACTCCGGGAAAATTAGGATACCAATCTCAAAAATCTCCCACTTGTAATGCCTCGGGAGACTAATGTACAATACAAGAGAAAACATGTACAATATACAATAAACTAGGGCATACCCTAGTATCATACATCTCCCACTTGTCCTAATGCCTCGGGAGACTAATGTACAATACAATAAACTAGGGTATACCCCAGTATCATCTCCCACTTGCCCTAGACAAGATGCCACATGTCCTACAGACCCAGACTCTCTAAGTAACCCTCGAACACTTTAGCCGTGAGAGCATTTGTAAAGGGATCAGCAACGTTGTGCTCTGACGCGATCTTTGTGACTATCACATCACTGTGATACACAATCTCCCTAATCAAGTGGTATTTCCACTTTATATGCTTGCCCCGACAATGACTTCGAGGCTCCTTCGAATTTGCCACAGCCCCACTGTTATCACAATGAAGAGTGATTGGCAAATCCATATTTGGAACAACTTCCAAATCTGAAAGGAATTTCTTCAGCCAAATAGCCTCCTTAGCTGCTTCACAAATTGCTATGTATTCGGCTTCCATAGTGGAGTCCGTGATGCATCCTTGCTTGATGCTTCGCCACACTACAACCTCTCAATTCAGGGTGAACACTGACCCCAATGTCGATTTGTGAGAATCTCTATCGGTTTGAAATTCAGAATCCGTGTATCCTATAAAGATTAGATCCTTATCTCTATACACGAGCATGTAGTCCTTCATTCTCCGAAGATACTTGAGGATCATCTTGACAGTTGTTCAGTGATCGAATCCTGGATTAGACTGATATCATCTGACAATCCCTACAGCATAGCAAATGTCAGGTCTGGTACACAACATTGCATACATTAAGCTTCCTACAGCTGAAGCATAGGGAATCCGTCTCATCTCCTCAACCCCTTGAGGTATCTTAGGAAATTGATCCTTATACAAAACGATTCCATGCCTGAAGGGTAACAAACCCCTCTTGAAATCCTACATCCTGTACCTGATCAACATTTGATCGATGTACGATGCCTGAGACAAAGCTAACCTCTTGTTCTTACGATCCCGAATAACCTGGATCCCTATAACATACTGTGCCTCACCCAAATCTTTCATTTAGAACTGGGCAGCTAGCCATTTCTTAATGTCAGTCAGATACCCTACATCATTCGCAATGAGTAGGATATCATCCACATACTGTACGAGGAAAGCTACTGAGCTATTGATGATCTTCTTGTAGACACAAGGCTCATCAACATTCTGATCAAAGCCAAATGACTTGATCGCAGTGTCAAATCTAATGTTCTATGATCTAACACTTATTTCAGCCTATAAATGGATCTATTAAGCTTGCAAACTTTTTGCTCTTGATCTGGAACTATGAACCCCTCTGGTTGAGTCATGTAGATGATATTCTCAAGATTACCATTAAGAAAGGCAGTCTTGACGTCCATTTGACATATCTCATAATCATAAAATGTGGCTATGGATAAGAGTATCCTGATAGACTTGAGCATGACAATAGGTGAGAAAATTTCCTCATAGTCAACTCCCTCAACTTGGGTATAACCCTTGCCACGAGTCTAGCCTTAAAGGTTTGCACCTTTCCATCTACACCCCTCTTTCGCCATCCACTTACATCCAATAGGTCTTATCCCATCAGGTAGATTAACAAGATCCCAGACGTTATTAAAGTACATAGACTCCATCTCCGGGTTCATGGCTTTAATCCACTCATCCTTGTCAACATCCTCCATTGCTTTCTTAAAAGACAATGGATCCTTGACCCCATCATTGGAAATGACGTTCTGGGCTTTAGTTAAACCCATGTAGCGATCCGGTGGGTTCATAACCCTGGCAGTCTCAACTCTTGAGCTGGTTGACTAGATGTACCGACTTCAACAACTCTTGTTGAATCCTCAGCAGTCTCAGTCTGACTAGAAATCTCACGCAAAATTAGCTTACTTCGTGTCTTATGATCCTGGATGTGGTCTTCTTTCAAGAAGATAGCATTTGTAGAAACAAACACTTTGTTCTCACTTGGATCATAGAAGTATCCACATCTCGTTTCCTTGGGGTAGGCTAGAAAGTGGCAAACCTTCGAATGCGGTTCCAACTTCTTCGGGTTAGTCACAAGCACATGTGCCAGACAACCTCAAATCCTGAAGTGGTGTAAACTACCTTTATGGCTTTTCCATAGCTCAAAAGATGTTTCAGAAACACTTTTCGAGGGAACGTTGTTCAGAATGTAACATGCAGTCTCCATTTCAAAACCCCAAAATGAGTCTGGAAGATGAGCATAACTCATCATAGACCGAACCATGTCCAACAAGGTTCTATTTCTCCTTTCTGATACACCATTCTGCTGAGGTGTACCAGGGGCTGAGAGTTGGGATGCTTCTATCATATAGTTCTAGAATTAGAGTCCATATACTTTCCACCACGATCAGATCGTAGTGTTTTTATCTTCTTACTTAACAAGTTTTCAACTTCAGCCTTATACTCCTTGAACTTATCAAGGGCTTTAGACTTACGTTGCATTAGGAAGAGCCCAAACCATCAGCCTTATACTCCTTGAACTTGTCATAATCATAAAATGTGGCTATGGACAGGAGAATCCGGATAGACTTCAACATGACAACAGGTGAGAAAGTTCCCTCATAGTCAACTTCCTCAACCTGGGTATAACCCTTTGCCACGAGCCTAGCCTTAAAGGTTTGCACCTTTCCATCTACACCTCACTTTCGCTTAAAGATCCACTTATGCCCAATAGGTCTTACCCCATCAGGTGGATCAACAAGCTCCCAGACATTATTGAAGTATATAGACTCCATTTCTTGGTTCATGGCCTTAACCCATTCATCTTTGTCAACATCCTTCATTTCTTTCTTAAAAGACAACAGATCCTCGACCACATCATTCATAATGACTTTATAGGCTTCAGTCAAACCCATGTAGTGATCCAGTGGGTTGATAACCCTCCCACTACATCGAGGCAGTCTCAACTTTTGAGCTGGTTGACTAGACGTTCCGACCTCGACAACTCTTGTTGATCTGTCGGTCTGTTCAACAACTCTTGTTGAACCCTTAGCAGTCTCAGTCTCACTAGAGATTTCACGTAAAACGATCTGACTTCGTGGCTTATGATCCCTCATGTTGTCTTCTTCCAAGAAGATAACATTAGTGGAGACAAACACTTTGTTCTCACTCGGATCATAGAAATATCCTCCTCTTGTTTCCTTGGGGTAGCCTACAAAGAGGCAAACCTTCGAACGCGGTTCCAACTTCTTTGGGTTAGTTGTTAGCATATGTGTTGGATATACCCAAATCCTGAAGTGGCGTAAACTATCTTTACGGCCTCTCCATAACTCAAAAGGTGTTTCAGAAACACATTTCGAGGGAACGTTGTTCAGGATATAACATGCAGCTGCACTGCATAACCTCAAAACAAGTTTGAAAGATGAGCATAACTCATCATAGATTGAACCATGTCCAACAAGGTCCTGTTTCTCCTTTCTGATACACCATTCTGCTGAGGTGTCCTAGGGGCTGAGAGTTGGGATGGTTCTATCATATAGTTCTGGTCATTTTGCCAGATCGTAGTGTTTTTATCTTCTTACCTAACAAGTTTTCAACTTCAGCCTTATACTCCTTGAACTTGTCAAGGGATTTAGACTTACGTTGCATTAGGAAGAGATACCCAAACCTTGAATAATCATCTATAAAAGAGATGAAATATTCATACCCACCTCGAGCTCTAACATTCATCGGACCACAAAGGTCTGAATGTACAAGCTCCAAGGTTTTCTTGGCTCTGTAACCTTTTCCAGTAAAAAGTCGTTTGGTCATTTTGCCTTCGAGGCATGATTCACATACCGACAAGGAGTTTTTTTCTAAACTCTTTAGAAGTCCATTTTTCACCAACTTCTCAATCCTATTGAGGTTGATATGACCTAACTTAAGATGCCAAAGATGGGCGTTTTTCTTTAGAGAAACCTTTGGTCTTTTAGCTATTGTTGTCATACTAAATATTTCAGTATTAAACAAGGCTTTTATGACTAACAGCCTTAGTACATATAAGTTACTTTCCATTAAACCAAAATCAATCTCCATTCCATTCTTGAAAATAAACACTTTATTCTCAGAAAAGAAGATGGTATACCCTTGTTCAATGAGATAAGAAACCGAGATTAAGTTCCTCTTAATATGAGGAACTACGAAAACACTATCCAGTAAAAGATAACGTTTCTTGTCAAAAAAATAACTTTAGCCTACCTACAGCAGCAACTTAAACAACCTCACCAATACCGACTTGTAGAGTCATCTCTCCCTGTGACAACGTTTGCCAGGAACTAAATCCTTGGTTAGAGGTACTGAAATGGTTGGTAGCACCCGAATCAAGGATCCAGGTAGAATCATCATTCTTTACCAAACACGTCTCCAAGACCGATAAATCAGATTTACTGTCTGTTCTCCTCTTTTGAAGAGTAGTGGGATCAGTGTCAGAAAAACTGACACTACTGGTTTTGTCATCCATCCCTTTGTGCTCGAAAAGTAAGAATTGACGTTCAAACAAATCTTGCAACGAGTCCATGATATCGCTGCAATGACCATGTTCTCAACCCTTTTGGTCAAAACATCAGGTATGCTAGCCAAAATGTGAAGTCTGGCCAATGAATTAGCCTTCATTCACATCTTATATGCATTACAAACACTTCGTGGTGCATCAAGGGTCGGGACTTGAGGACATTCCTCAACCATGAAAAATTTGAGGTCGTTTACCACGAAAAACGTTTTTCATGACTCTTTGCATTGTATGTAATCGGTCATATTAAAAGCACTAAATGAAAATACTAATGAGTTGTTGAAAAGAAAAATACATTGACCTACGTTAGGTTTTAAGCAAATACCCGTTGTAAAACAAACAACATCCAATAAGGTTTTAGCAAAACTAATATGAACCCCGTGTGACATCTAGTTTTGCAATGACGCTTCAAAGGTTTATGACAAAAGCCATCGTAGGGAGGTCAATTATCCCTCCTCTAAATTGAGAAGTTGTCAACCAATCATTAATATCAGAACAACTCTTGCTCCTATAACGACTAGCTATCATTGATTTGGTCAAGAGATCATTAACTTACTTAACAATCTCTCGTAAGTGTGACCGACCATTTTAGGCCCTAGAGATCTTCCCCAAGTAGCCAATTCGAAGGGAAAAATTTGATCGGGTCAAAACCTAAAGGGACCCTATCCATTTCTGAAGTTCACTTTGATCTTGACCAACTGCACAAAACCCATTCGAAGGGGGACGCTCCCATGGCACCATGAGGGAGTACAGAATGATCTCACGATGTGAACCAATGATAGAGACCGTAGGACGTGTTGACACACACTCTTCACCCACTTACTGTAAACACTCTCTCCGTCCACCTTGATATTGACTCATGCAAACACCATCCAAAGGGGGATGCTCCCAGGGCACCACGAGGCCAAGCATGAATATCACAATATGGACATTCAGGGAGAAACATGAGTGGAATCATTAACATATCAGATACATCTCTTCCTCCCACTGAGTATTTTAGGATCTAGGGTTTAGCTTACTTAGGGAAACATGGCTAAGAATTTTAACTAAGTGACTTTTTAGGTTTTCCCAAGAGTAACTTTTACCTTGGATAGTTAAACAACTTTTGATCATCATCCATTAAATTCTTTAACGGAGTGTTTGACCAATTGTCGCATGCTTGTAGAAAATCTATCTAATTCATCTTTCCAGGTAGGTTTCCAAGTAGGGGTATTCCATTTCTGACAGCTTAAGAACCCTAGCCTAGACAGAACCCGCCTTAGACAAAATGTCCCTTATAGATAGATTTAAAACAATTTTAATCTTTTATGCTAATCAATTTAATCCTATTAAACCGATTTTAAAAGATTAATCTAGGTTACTAATCTCATTAGAAGGTTCATAACTTAGGTCTATCTCAATCCAATTTTTAAAACCCTTTTAAAAAACATGAGTTCACCCTAAGTCCGCATGCAACTCTTTCTTATTGATTTTAGTTTTAATTTCCTTTATAATGCTTATAAATGGAAATAAACAAAACCACAACACAAAGTAGACACATACAACGTATTCATAACGATTATAAACAACCTAAGTGTCATGCTCAATGCATTGTTCATTCATTGCTACTTCTTTTATATAACGCTTATACAAAACAACAATAAAACAAGCAAAACACGCTTCCATACACCCTTATACTATAACACTTATAATAAAAGGATGATGCATAAATATGCTCACTACATGCAAAATATAACTCCTATATTTCATGATGCATGCGCATGCTTTCATGTAATTTCTTCATGTAATATTATAACACTTATAATACATGATGCATGAATGATTGCACAATGCACAACCTAATGTGGGTTTTAAAACTATATGTCAAACACTTTGCCATATATAAACACCATACATCACATGTATAATAACAAATGTTGATGAATCGGATAAAATCGTCTGGGAGAAGCAACGCGTCTCCACTCATCGTGCACCAAACACCTCGTGACCGTCTACCCAAAAAAACAAACACTTTGCTCTATCGTTTACCAATGCTTCAAGAGCTAAACGATCGTTTACCAATGATCGTGTACCTTTTACTATCCGATGAAGCACGAGGTATGCGATCGTTTAACGCGCTCCGCACAATGCAAGCCTTATATGATCGTCTAAACAACAACAATGCGGTGAAGCACCATCGTCTAAATGATCGCTGAGCGAGCGCCTTCGTATTGTATACTGCATGATCTTATAAGTAGTAACTATGGGATGAGGCATGCTAACTACACGATCGTCTAGCGCACACCTTTTTCTAAACGATGAGCATCAAATGCTCCCACTATGATCGTCTAACCCCAACGTCTATGCGATTGGACAACCAACGGTACACAATAGAGTAAACAATTTATCCCATCGTTTAGCATTAGCTAAACGATCGTTTAATAAATATACACGATCGTATAGAAAAATTTACACGATCGTTTAGTTAAATCCCAACGATTGTTTACCTGAGGCTACATAACACGACCAACTCTTGGTCTTCTTCTTCGCTGAGAACCATATCGACCTTCTTCGGAACTTCATCACGAATGACTCGACTAACTCAAACTCTTTGAATTACAGACTTGATAGCATGTTAATTACGCCCAAAAACACAGGGGCCCTTATAAATTAACACTTTGTAATTTAAAGAAAGCTTTAAACAGAGGCAATGAACCCATAAACATTCATCAACTCCATCCACAAAAGCATTTAACATTTAAACACAAATATAGAAAACCCACCACGACTGTAAAGAAGTTCAAAATAGAAGTGAAATTTGGAATATCAGAATAACCTGGCTCTAATACCAATTGAAGGAAAACAGACATGAAGATTTTCATGAGCAGCGGAAGGATCTTTTCAAATTTCAATCGTATATGAACATTACAATTACAATCACAAACGAAAACATATGGTTATGCATAAAACAGAAATTACAACATGCTTTTCTAAACGATCAAGGGATAGAACAAACAAGCCTTTGAAAACTCATCTTCAAGTTCCTTGATCACGAACAGTCGAACAAACTACAACACTGCAACACTCAAACGCTCGTATAACACGACCGCTACACTGCACAATCATAGCAAACTCGAACAAAGCGATCATAATGTCACAAACACCCTAAACACCACGAATGGCCTCCACAGAAACTCGACTGTATCAAGTTGATTATGACCCACCAAAAAGGTTACCTCGGTATTCTCGGTGTGATAATCCTGAGTGTGAGATCTGTGTGGACTTGGTTAGAGGTAGAAATCGGAGGAAGAACAATTGTGTAAACGATTGAGCAAGTGGGAGAAGATAAAACCTATCGTATAGGGCGATGCCCAATCGTTTATCAAAAGCTATACGATCGTCTAGCTAATCGTCTAGCTGAGTGTCTATCGTGTAGGAACACTCCATGATCGTCTAGTCTCTCTAAGCTGTCGTTTAGTAAATCTGATTTACTTGACAATTATTCTGTGAGAACTTTCCGAGATAGGAAATCTCAAATCAACATTTTTACTAAATTTAGGAAAACATTTTTCCTTTTATCTCACGATTACCATGAAACCATCAATAACCTCGCACTTAATTGGTTATTAGAGAAAAAAAGATAGTTATCCAATATTTAATATTATTATAAATATAAATGATAACCAACTTATCATACTATATTTATAACCTATAGTTTTAATATTTCATCTCATGAAACATACAAACCATAACTTTTTTTCTATTTCATGGCACTTAATGTAAATCTTATTTACATTAACCCCCCACTTGATATATCTCATATACCATACCGATCATATCATATATAATCGAATAACCTCTTGTCAATTTGAACATTTCAAATCAACACCAAGAACTGATCCTCAACTTGAAACCATTGAGCTACCAAGGGGACATTATAGACCTGTAGCTCGAAGCTCCAACGATACGTGAATAACTAACTAGACTCTTTAGTCATGGGATCCACCATCCGTTAACTACCAGGCACTCCACTAAAGACCGACAACCGAACTCTCCTTACTACAGATATATTATTTGTCCATCTTAACCAATCAACGATGCGACAACCCTTCACAGATCGCTCGTAAGTACAGCTAGACCAATAACCGTTATACCCGTGTAGTTACATCTAACTTTTTAAGTACCACTGATCGCTCTAATGAACATAAGTCATAGTCCTATGACTGAGTCATCTCTTCCAAAGAGAAGTTGTGGCCACTATGTTCAAGCCTTGGACTCAGCCCTTAAGGGGGAAATCTATCTAGTTACCCCTACTTCGGGGAAAGAGTGAATTTCATCTTGTGTAATTGAGTTCCCAGCTCCCAAATCAGATAAGTCCCCAAAAAGGTAAGCATGTTGAGTTGGCAATCTGGCCACTCTCACCCATACTAATCAAAGGATCGCCCTCAAAGGCAGGAGTTCCCAAAATACTCAGGATTGAGGTCATGTCCCCTATGGTCATTTAGGTGAGATGTAAGTCTCTAGTATCAACGATGTTATATACAGAGTCTAGTCATCTCGTTGTCTGATTTTACGAATGGTCAGGATATACCATCTGTAGTAGTTTACAACACTTGCAAATCCCTACAAAGCGGGCTGTATCCGTAGTGTCACTAGGATCAGGTATCCCACCTTAATCTTTATACTACAGATCTATTTAGGTTATCGCTTAAGGCATGATCCACTTGTATATCTTATATACATGCTTAAGTTTACATAAGATAACCATGGAGCATTGTTTATTTGATATGAGTAAATTCCAGAATGAAATAACAATTATTTTATTCATAAACAATGTGTATAATTACAAATAACAAGACTCCGGGAGAATTAGGACACCAATATGATCGGTGTGATGTATGAGATACATCAAGTGGAGGATTAATATAAATGAGATTTACATTAAGCACCATGAAATAGAAAAAAAAAAACTATGGTTTATATGTTTCATGAGATGAAATATTAAAACTATAGGTTATGAATATATTATGGTAAGTTGGTTATTATATATATTTATAATAACATTAATTATTGGATAATTATATCTTTTTCTCTAATAACAATTGAGTTGGAGGTTATTGGTAGTTTCATGGTAACCGTGAGGTAAAAGGAAAAATATTTTCCTAATTTTAGAAGTTGTTGTGAGAGTTGCTATTCTCGAAAACTCACTCACGGTTTTCTATTAAGTGAATAGGATTCACAAAATGATAGCTGAAGAGAGACTAAACAATCGTGGAGTGACACTACACGATAGTTAACGCAGCTGTTCGTAGCTGAACGATCGTGAGGCTTTTGCTATACGATAGCTCGCCATCTTCTAAACGATTAGGCATTTGTTATACGATAGACCTTTATCATCTCCAACTTGCTCAATCGTTTACACGATTGTTATTCCTCTAATCTCTTCCTCTAACCAAGTCCACACAGAGCCCACACTTCTGAATTCTCAAACTGAGAATACCAAGGTAGCCATTGTGGTGGTGTCTTACTCAACTCGACCGAGGTCAATTTAGAGGATGTTTAAAGATAGTAAATATGATTTATTGGTCTTGGAAACATGTTTGGTAGAGAATGATTATTCTGCCTGGATCCTTGATTCGTGTGCTACTAACCACGTCAGTTCCTCTTACCAAGGATTCAGTTCTTGACAAACGTTACCACAAGGAGAGATGACTCTTCGAGTTGGTACTGATGAGGTTGTTTCAGCTGTTGCTGTAGGCAGGCTGAAGTTATTTTTGGACAAGAAACGTTATCTGTTACTGGATAATTTTTTCGTAGTTCATCATATCAAGAGGAACTTAATCTCAGTTTCTTGTCTCATTAAGCAAGGTTATACCGTATCCTTTTCTGAGAATAAATTATTTATTTTCAAGAATGGGATGAAGATTGGTTTTGGTTCAATGGAAAGTAACCTGTATGTATTAAGACTGTTAGTCATAAAAGCCTTGTTTAATACTGAAATGTTCAGTACAACGACAATAGCTAAAAGACCAAAGGTTTGCCTAAAGACAATGCCCATCTTCGGCATCTAAGGTTAGGTCACATCAACCTCAATAGAATTGAGCAGTTGGTAAAATGTGGACTTCTAAAGAGTTTAGAAGAAAACTCCTTGCCGGTGTATGAAACATGCCTTGAAGGCAAGATGACCAAACGACTTTTACTGGAAAAGGTTATAGAGCCAAGGAAGCTTTAGAGCTTGTACATTCAGACTCTGTGGTCTGATGAGTGTTAGGGCTCGAGGTGGGTATGAATATTTCATCTTTTTCATAGATGATTATTCAAGGTACGAGTATCTTTACCTAATGCAACATAAGTCTGAAGCCCTTGACAGGTTCAGGGAGTATAAGGCTGAAGTTGAAAACTTGTTAGGTAAGAAGATAAAAACACTATGATCTGATCGTGATGGAGAGTATATGGACCTCTAATTCCAGAAATATATGATAGAACATGGAATTATATCTCAACTCTCGGCCCCAAGTACACCTCAGCAGAATGGTGTATCAGAAAGGAGAAACAGAACCTTGTTGAACATGGTTCGGTCTATGATGAGTTATGCTCATCTTCCAGACTCATTTTGGGGTTTTGCAATGGAGACTGATGTTACATTCTGAACAACGTTCGCTCGAAAAATGTTTCTGAAACACCTTTTGAGTTTTGGAGAGGTCATAAAGGTAGTTTACGCCACTTCAGGATTTGGGGGTGTTCGGCCCACGTGCTTGTGACTAACCCGAAGAAGTTGTTACTACATTCGGAAGTTTGTCTCTTTGTAGGCTAACCCAGGGAAATGAGGGGTGGATACTTCTATGGTCTGAGTGAGAATAAAGTGTTTGTTTCTACAAATGCTATCTTCTTGGAAGATGACCATATAAGGGATCATAAACCACGAAGTAAGCTTGTTTTACGTGAGATTTCTAGTGAGACTAAGACTACTGAGGGATCAACAAGAGTTGTTGAACAGACTAACAGATCAACAAGAGTTGTTGAGGTCGGTACATCTAGTCAACCAACTCAAGAGTTGAGATTGCCTCGACATAATGGGAGGGTTATGAACCCATCAGATCACTGCATGGGTTTAACTGAAGCCCAAAACATCATTTTTAATGATGGGGTCGAGGATCCATTGTCTTTTAAGCAAGCAATGGAGGGTGTTCACAAGGATGAACTGATCTGAACCAGGAGATGGAGTCTATGTACTTCAAACAAGTCTGGGAGCTTGTGGATGAGCCTGATAGGGTAAAACCTATAGGGTGTAAGTAGATCTATAGGCGAAAGCGAGGTGTAGATGAAAAGGTGCAAACCTTGAAGGCTAGACTCGTGGAAAAGGGTTATACCCAAAGCGAGAGAGTGAACTATGAGGAAACTTTCTCGCCTGTTGTCACACTCAAGTCTATCAGAATACTCTGTCCATAGTCATATTTTATGATTATGAGATATGGAAAATGGACGTTAAGATTTCCTTTCTTAATGGTAATCTTGAGGAGACCATCTACATGGCTCAACTAGAGGGGTTCGTAGTTCCAGATCAAGAGCAAGTTTGCAAGCTTAATAGGTCCATTTATGGGCTGAAACAAGCATCTCGATCGTGGAACATTGGATTTGACAGTGTGATCAAGTCGTTTGGCTTTGATAAGATTGTTGATGAGCCTTGTGTTTACAAGAAAATCATCAACAGCTCAGTAGGTTTCCTAGTACTGTATGTGGATGATATCCTACTCATTGGGAATGATGTAGGATATCATCCACATACAATACTAAACTATTTAGAAGTGCACATACCAGTAAAATGTCGTTTGGTCATCTTGCCTTTGAGGCATGATTCACACAACGACAAAGAGTTTTCTTCAAAACTCTTTAGAAGTTCACATTTCACCAACTGCTTAATTCTATTGAGGTTAATGTGACTTAACCTTAGATACCAAAGATAGACATTTTCCTTAGGAGAAACCTTTGCTCTATTAGCTATTGTCATTGTACTGAACATTTCAGTATTAAACAAGACTTTTATGACTAATGACCTTAGTACATATAAGTTACTTTCCATTGAACCAAAACCAATCTCTATCCCATTCTTGAAAATAAACACTTTATTCTAAAAAAAAGAGATGGTATAACCTTGTTCAATGAGATAAGAAATCGAGATTAAGTTCCTCTTGATATGAGGAACTACGAAAACATTATCAGTAACAGATAACGTTTCTTGTCCAAAAATAACTTCAGCCTGCCTATAGCAACAACTAAAAAACCGTAACCACTACTGACTCGAAGAGTTATCTCTCCCTGTGACAACATTTGCCAGGAACTGAATCCTTGGTAAGAGAAATTGACGTGATTAGTAGAACCCGAATCAAGGATCTAGGCAGAATCATCATTCTCTACCAAACACGTCTCCAAGACCAATAAATCATATTTACTATCTTTAGACATCCTCCTCTTTTGGAAAGTAGTGAGGTTAGTATCAGAACCTAAATAAGCTCCAAGTTCCATGTCAGAGAACACTTCTCGTCAGTGAACTTCAACAGAGTTAGCAACACTTGCTTTCTCTTCTTAGAGTTTAACTTGGGAACTGACACTACTGGTTTTGTCATCTATCCCTTTGTGCTCGAAAAGTGAGAACTGACGTTCAAACAAATCTTGCAACGAGTCCATGATCTCATGTGCAATGACCATGTTCTCAACCCTTTTGGCCAAAGCATCAAGTATGCTAGCCAAAATGTGAAGTTGAACCAATGAGTTAGCCTTCATCCACACCTCATATGCATTACAAACACTTCACGGTGCATCAAGTGTTGGGGCTTGAGGACATTCCTCAACCATGATAAACTTGAGGTCGTTTTCCACGAAATACGTTTTACAAGATGCTTTCCACTATATGTAACTGAAGGAACTCTTATACAAGAGTACCTATGAGCGGAATCGAATCTTTCCAAAAGCATTGTGACAGAATTACCACATTTATATTCACACATACAGATATGCATCAAACAACTAAATTACCGACATGCTTGAAGATAAATAAACAAGAGAATGAGTAAACTTACCAATTGAAGACTCTATTAACTTGAAATCTCACTCTCTCCACGAATGATAGCTTTTAATCTCCTGGAACGTTAAATTATTGTTCAGCAACACCCCGGTCGTCTACCACGATCGGCTTCACATGAACAGATGAAGATGAGGATGACACCACCACTTGGAGCCCTTAGTATTCTCAGAATGAAAATCCAAAGAGTGGGCTCTGTTCGGATTTGGTAGAGGGGAGGAGGAAAGGAGATCGTATACAACGATCAAGCAAGTGGGAGAATGTTAAGTCTATAGTATAGGAAAAGTGCTTGATCGTTTAGGCGAGGTACACGATTGTGTAGGAAAAGATAAGTGATCGTCTATACGATCATTTAGCAACACCCCGGTCGTCTATCACTCGCACCTATACAAATCAAAGGACCGCCCTCAATGGCACGAGTTCCCAACTCACTCAGGATTCAGGTCATGTTACCTATGGTTATCCTAGTGAAGTGAAGTCTCTGTCATGAACGACGTCATATAATGAGACATTAACACTTTGTGGTCAGGTCTTATACAAACTCTTTGTATAGGATGCCCCTGCTCGCATGTCCCCACACGAATGATCAGGATTAGACCATCTGTGGCAAGTTACAACACTTGTAACCATTCCATAAAGTGGGCTACACCCTTAGCATTACCAGGATAAGGTTTCCCTCCTATATCCATATACTACAGACCATTTTGGTTATCACTTAAGACATGATCCACTTGTATGTCACCATATACAAGTTTAAGTTACATAATGACAACCAGAGATTTTAGTTTATTGGTTGTGGTAAAGAAAATAAAACATCCAATGTGCAAAGTCAAGAAGTGAAGTAAGTATCATATATTATACATCACAAGCATTCGTATAAAATGTGTTTACAAACTACAGGACACGAGACTTTAGGGCATCATCCCCAACAATAACCGATCAAACTAGAGGCATTCAACGAAAAATCAAACATGTTATTGAAAACAAAAAACACATTGGCCTCGTTCGATTTTAAGCAAATACCCGTTGAAAAAACATATAACATCCAATATGGTTTAGCAAAACTAACATGAACCTCGTGTGACATCTAGTTTCGTAATGACACTTCAAAGGTTTAGGACAAAAGCCGCCGAAGGGTGGTCAATTTATCCCTCCTCTGAATTGAGACATTCTAAATCAACCATTAATATCAGAACAACTCTTGCTTCTATAACGACTAGCCATCATTGATTTGATCAAGAAATCATTAACTTACTTAACAATTTCTCTTAAGTGTGACCCGCCATTTTAGGCCCTAGAGTTCTGCCCCAAGCAGCCAATCCGAAGGGAAAAAATCTGATTAGGGCAAAAACTAAAGTGACTCTATCCACTTTTGGAGTTCGCCTTGATATTGACCAACTGCACAAAACCCATCCGAAGGGGGACGCTCCTAAGGCACCACGAGGGAGTACAAGATGATCTCACGGTGAGAACCAATGACAGAGACCGTAGAACGTGTTGACACACACTCTTCACCTACTTACTATAAACACTCTCTTCGTCAACCTTGATATTGACTCATGCAAACACCATCCGAAGGGGGTTGCTCCTAGGGCATCACGAGGCCAAGCATGAATCTCACGGCGTGAACATTCAGGGAGAAACATGAGTGGAATCATTGACATATCATATACATCTCTTACTCTCACTGAGTATTTATAACCTAGGGTTTAGTTTACTTAGAAAAAACACGGCTAAGAATTTTAACTAAGTGACTTTTTAGGTTTGCCCAAGAGTAACTTTTACTTGGGATAGTTTAATAATTTTTTTTATCACCATCCATTAAACTCTTTAACGGAGTCTTTGACCAACTGTCACATGCTTGCAGAAAATCTATCTAATTCACCTTTCCAGGTAGGTTCCCAGGTAGGGGTGTTCCGTTTTCGTCAGCTTAAGTACCCTAGCTTAGATAGAACCCGCCTTAGAAAAAAATGTCCCTTATAGATAAATTTAATGCAATTTTAATCTTTTATGCCAATCAATTTAATCCTATTAAAACGATTTAAAAAGATTAAAATTAGGTTGCTAATCCCATTAGAACCTTGAACTTAGGTCTATCTCAATCCAATTTTAAAACCCTTTTAAAACATGAGTTTGCCTACGTCCGCATGCAAATTTTTCTTATCGATTTTAGTTCTAATTTCTATTATAACACTTATAACAGAAGCAACTAAAACCAATCACAACACAAAACAACACACATACAAAGCATTCATAACGTTTATAAATAACCTAAGTATCATGCTTCATGCATTGTTCATTCATTGCTACTTTTTATATAACTCTTATACATATAAGCAACGAACCAAGCAAAAACATGTTTCCATTCACCCTTATACTATAAAGCTTATAATATAAAGATGATGCATGAATATGCTTACTGCATGCACAAATATAACCCTTATATTTCATGATGCATGCACATGCTTTCTTGTAATTTCATCATGTCGTATTATAACACTTATAATACATAATGCATAAATAATTGCACAACCTAAGGTAGGTTTCAAATATATGTTTCATACATTATGCCATATAAACCACACACATCTCATGTATTTTAAGCAAAAGTTGATGAACCAGGATGATTAGCCTCAAATCCTCAAAAACTAATAGCTAACTATTACAAAAGCAAAGAGTCTCGATTCAAAACGGCGAACCGAGTCTTGAACCATCCGGTCGAAGTCCGCATCTCCACTGATCTTGTACCAAAACCTAAGCGATCGTCTACATGAAAGAGTAAACACTTTACTGAATCGTTTACCAACGCTTCCAGAGCTAAATGACCATTTAGCAACAATTGCGTATCTTTTACTATGCGATGAAGCATGAGGTACGCGATCGTGAAACACGCAAGACAACACAAACCTTAAACAATCGTCTAAACGAAAACAATGCGATGAAACACAATTGTCTAAACGATCGTTGAGTGGTGATGGAAATTCGGAACGCAATTATGTGATGCATGTCTTAAGTTATGCATTTGTTCTCATGCATCGGTGGTCATGCATTGGAATGGAAAGTATGCGTTAATCTCGTATGCAATGACCATGCGTTCCTATCACAAGTTTTATTGCACTCTCGCCAAGTATAATGAGATCGCAAGTTTCTCGGGTGATCCAAGGTCGAACTCAGGGACTTGTAGCTAAATGTCATGAAGTAATGTGTTTGCGACAAAGAATAAAAGAATGTTGAGGGTTACGACTTTGCACTACTCCTACTCCTAACTAACAGATTAAGCAGTGGAAGTATGACTGTGAAAGATAAGAGACGCGAAAACTGCTAACGCGTAGTAAAATGTATGGGAAAATAGATGAAATGGCGATGATGTCTTCACCACAATACTAAGCTTGATCGCAAGGGTAACCCCAACCAATGCATGCTATGCGATCATGCTATACACACTTGACGTAGATGCATGTGATGTATATACGATAGTGTCGAGAGGCCTTATTTCTAAGTATCTATTCCCGCTCACGTGCTCTCACACATAAGCAAGATGACCGCATACCACTATATCTTTCTTAAAGGGTGTATACGCTGTGTAGTAACAAACGGAGCTTATTCCTAAGTTCCCATTCTTGCTTATGTGATCCAATCTGCTCTCCCGAGTCTCGATTTGGATTTTAGGCTACTCTCCCAAGTATGCCTAAATGATTAATGATGCGCTCATAAGACAAGGTAATCACATAAAACATGGTTGACGTAAGATTATTCCTATCTTTAGCGAACACTTGCTTACATTGCTTAATGCGATCAACTACTTACCCTCCCGGGCAGTTGGTTGTTGCTAACTCTACTGTTAGACAGGCATTGCATCCGCTTATAGACAAGCATTGCTATAGCTTCACACTAAGCAAATAGGATTTTCTCACAATACTCGCGCAATGCACCCTCCCGGTGGTTTGCTACATGCTTCATATATCTATTTCACATGATTAAGTATGCGATACTCTAACAATCCTACTTAGTAATGCAATGAAAGTGAAGGATGCTAAGAAAACGAAAATGGAGATGGAATCAAAGGAAAATATAGAAATGCATTGATCACAAAATGTATTAATCTCTTAAGCCATTATGTAATACAATACAAGGAAAGAAGAGAAATGGAGGGCCAGCTGGAAGCAATATCTTGCTTCCAGCAAATGTGTGTCAAGGCTGCCGGTGGTGCCATAGATGAGCGGTGGAGTGGACTCTCTCGAGCTCTAACTCCAGCGAAGGCTCTGTTCGTCACTCGGAATGGTTGAGGGGATGAAGAACTCTCAAGACTATTTTCTCACGCTTTGGTCTGCAATCACAAAGATCTGCCTCAGGCAGAATTCTGGACGCCTTCAGGCAGAAAACCTTGGATGATTTGAAATTATGCTCTAAGGCTTCTATTTATAGAGCTTGATCGCCGATAGTATTTATGGCTTGCTCTGAATCTGAAACTCGCGATACGATGGTCCTTTTCTGAATCTCTGCTGCTAACGACATGGTAGGTGAAATGTCAACATCAACTTTTGACACTCCCGAGGTATGTGTTCATGCTTGGTTTCTGAAGTGTCAATGCATTCCACCACCCCATTGCGTTCATCCCTCTATTATGGTTATTACTCTGTAGCCGCAATCTCCCTGCGATGACCACATTCGCTTGGTCACCGCAACACCCATACGACAGATGCATGAGATCACTGTATGCGATCATCTTTGCGATAGCCTTGCTTTCGCGCATGCGATCGATTTCTGCGTTTGGTACAAAAATAAACAGTTGAACGCATAATAATGCATAAAAATGGGTTAGCCGAGATTCTTAATGCTAATCGACGCAAGCTTGTTTTCTCATGAATCCTGAGTATAATCGCCGCATATTCTACTTAACACCCCTCATAATTCTAAATAAAAAGGTTTATAATAATATACGTTTCTGCCCATCATCACTGAGCGAGTGCCTAAGTATCGTATACCGTATGATCGTGTAGTCAGTGACTATGCAATGAGGCATGCTAACTACACGATCATTTAGTATGCACGTTTCATTAAACGATGAGCATCAAATGTTCCCACTCGATCTTTTACCTCCAGCGCCTATGCGATCAGGCAACCAACACTACGCGATAGAGCAAACACTTTATCCCATTGTTTAGCGTAAATGCTATACAATCACATAAAAAATATATACGATCGTTTAGCCAAATCCCAATGATCGTTTACCTGAGGCTACACGATATGACCAACTCTTGGTTTTCTTCTTCGCTGAAAAGTGCATCTCCATGCTTTGAAACTTCATCACAAACGACTCGACAAACTTAAACACTTTGAATTACAGACTCGATTGCTCGTTAATTATGTCTATAAACACAGGGGACCTTACAAATTAACACTTTGTAATTTAAAGAAAGCTTTAAACAGAGGCAATTAACCCGTAAACATTCATCAACGCCATCTACAAACGCATTTAACAATTAAACGCAAATACAGAAAACCCACACGACTGTAAAAGAAGTTCAAAACAGAAGTGAAATTTGGAATATCAGAACAACCTGGCTCTGATACCAGTTGAAGGAAATAAGACATGAGGATTTTCATGAGCAGCGAAATGATCATTCCAAATTCCATTTGTTATTGAGCAATAACAATTACAATCAAGAAACGGAAACTTACAGATCATGCACAATACAAAATTACAGCATGCTTTCAATAAGATCTAGGGAAAGATTATCATACCTTTGAAGACTCATCTTCAAACTCCCTCGATCACGAACGCTCATTTAATCTCCAAGACTGCAACACATGAACGCTCGAACACAACGACCGCATCACAACACAATCAAACAACAACCATGAACTCAACAAACAGCCTCCAAAACCTCGACCTCAGTCGAGTTAAGTAAGATACCACCACAATGGCTACCTTGTTATTCTCGGTGTGAGAATTCAGAAGTGTGGGCTCTGTGTGGACTTGGTTAGAGGAAGAGATTGGAGGAATAACAATCGTATAAATGATTGAGCAAGTGGGAGATGACAAAGGTCTATTGTATAGATGAATGCCTAATCGTTTAGAAGATGGCGAGCTATCGTATAGTTAGAGCCCTGCGATCGTTTGGATGATGATTAGCTGAGTGAACTATCGTGTAGTGTCACTCCACAGTCATTTAGTCTCTCTTTAGCTATCGTTAGTGAATCCTATTCACTTGACAACAAACCGTGAGTGATTTCCCGAGAATAGAAACTTTTTCTCAAATCTCTACCAAAATTAGGAAAACATTTTTCCTTTTATCTCAAGGTTATCATGAAACCACTAATAACCTCCCACTCAATTGGTTATTAGAGAAAAAGAGATAATTATCCAATAATTAATATTTTATAAATATATATGATAACCAACTTACCATATTATATTTATAACCTATAGTTTTAATATTTTATCTCATGAAACATATAAACCATAGTTCTTTTTCTATTTCATGGTACTTAATGTAAATCTCATTTACATTAATCCTCCTCTTGATATATCTCATACATCACAACGATCATATCATATATAATCAAATTTTCTCTTGTCAATTTGAACATTTCAAATCAATACCAAGAACTAATTCTCAACTTGAATCCATTGAGCTACCAAGGGAACCTTATGGACCTGTAGCTTGAAGCTCCAATGGTACATGAATAACTGACTAAACTCTTTAGTCACAAGATCCACCATCCGTTAACTATCAGGCACTCCACTAAAGATCGACAACTGCACTCTCCTTGCTACAGATATATTTTATGTCCATATCAACCAATCAACAGTTTGATAACCCTTCATAGATCACTCGTAAGTACAACTGGGCCAATAACCGTTATGCCTCTGTAGTTACATCTAACTCCTTAAGTACCATTGATCTCTCTAACGAACATAAGTCATAGTCCTGCTATGACTGAGTCCTCTCTTCCAAAGAGGCTTTGTGGCCACTATGTTCAAGACTCAGAATCAACCCTTAAGGGAGCAATCTATCTACTTAACCCTGCTTCGGGGAAGGAGTGAATTCCATCTTGTGTAACTGAGTTCCCAGCTCCCAAATCAAACAAATCCCCAAAAAAGTAGGCATGTTGAGTTGGCAATCTGGCCACTCTCACCTATATTATCAAAGGACCGCCCTCAAAGGTAGGAGTTCCCAAAACACTCAGGATTGAGGTCATATCACATTTGGTCGTTCAGGTGAGATGTAAGTCACAAGTATTAACGACGTTATATACAAAGACTAGTCATCTCGTGGTCCGATCTTATACAAACTCTTTGTATAGGACACCCCGCTCGCATGTCTCCACATGAATGGTCAGGATCTACCATCTATAGTAGTTCACAACACTTGCAAACCTCTACAAAGCAAAGCAGGCCATATCCGCAGTGTCACAAGGATCAGGTATCCCTCCTTAATCCTTATATTACAGACTTTTTTATGTTATCACTTAAGACATGATCCACTTGTATATCTCATATATATGCTTAAGTTTACATACAATAACTATGGAGCTTTGTTTATTGGATATGAGTAAATGCCAAATAAAATAACTCTTATTCTATTCATAACAATGCATACAGTTTACAAACAACGAGACTCCGGGAGAATTAGGACACCAATCCCAACAGATGTTGTCTTCTATGTTTCTAATTCCTTCTTCCAAACGACGCCCTCTTATTTTTTGAGTTACTTGGCAGTAGATGATGGGTTTTGAGGATGGTATGACTCGGCTCCTTGTCCTCACATATCCATGAAGAGATTCGAGAAAAGTTGCGAGGTTCGTAAAATCTCCTCTATATTCTCTACCATAATTTAGAGTTTCGTTGATGAATCATAATACAATTTCATTAGAATTTTGAAGTTTTCAGACTTCGAAGAGTTTGCAATCTTAACAACTCTTATATATTCTGTTTATATGATTCAACAAAAGTTTTGGTAATCTTGATTTTTATATATATCATTTACGAATTAGAGTTCGCAAATTATGTTCTGTTGCTATTCCCTAATTTTTGTAGATAAATACAATTTCCAATTTAATCTGACTCAAGTTTCTGTGGCTTTCTAAATTTTAATGAACCTCGAGCTTTCATGTGGCTGTTTTGGTCTCTACCTTTTAAGATCCTAATACTAATGATAGGCTAAAGTGAAGAATATCCAAAATTTCGTTCTGGTGTATGAGCTTTTCTTCCATTGTCACTTGCCATTTGCTAATTATAAGTCTTGGTCTCCCCTTTTTTGGAGGTTTAGCCTCTCATCCTGCGTCAACTCCTTGAGGTTTTGTCGCTAATGGTTCCATTGTAAAGCTAGAAATAGAATCATTTGGAGAAAGACAACTAAAGTTTTTCTTTGGCTGTTATGGATGCAGAAAAATAACTGAAATTTCAAGGATACTTATAGTTTATTGGGTTCATAGCATTTTTGAGAGACTGTTAAACATACTGCCACTTTGGAGACTTGGACTGCCCTCTATAAGAGCTCTATAACTTTCCCTATTTTTCTGTTTATTTATTAATCTTAATGGGTTATTTCCTTTACGACCACTTGTTAGGTAGTTTAGGCTTGGAGATTTATCATCTCCTTGACTTCAGTTCTTATTTTGTTCTTCATTGTTGCAGTAAACTATGAGTTAGTGATTAATCTTCGGTTCTTATTTTATTCTTCATTGTTGAAAATATGAATCTTGCAACATCTTTTTGAACAATTTTCCTTTGACAAACCCAACACTGAATGGTATAAAGGTCGAGAACTTTAATGTTTTGAATAATGGAGATACGTTATTTCATACGTTTTTGTTTTCTTGATGATCATTTCTAAACACTTAGATAGAGTCTTTGTGATTATTTTTATTATGAAAAACTGGAAGAACATTGGAATTTAAAGGAGTGCATATTGATTGAAACTTGAAGTGATTATTACAGGATTGCATATTAGGTCTAGATCTTTTCATTTGTAATATTTTCTTCTATTTTGTCTTTTCCTTTTCATTTACTTTGTGTAGTAAATGACGGTGTATCAATTTTTAATTTGAACTTTTAGTTTTGTCAAATTACACCACAAACTTAAATAATCTTCTTTGAATTTTGGAGTAGATCATTTGATTGTTTAGAATTTTGTGTGAATGATTATTGATCTTATAATGGTTATTGATTGTTCTTAGAGAGACCTACTTAACAGATTAGAATATTATATACATTTATTGTTTGGAGGATTTTTTAGTGGTGAGTTCTTTTGTAGGTTGCACATAAAGTTTTTCACATTCTGTTTTAGTGGGTAGTGGGGAGTTCTGTTGAGGGATTTTGAAGAAAGAAGAACAAGAGATGAAGTTGAAGTAGAAAAAGAAGAAGACGACGACTTAAGGTGGGGATCACACTCAACTTATTGAGAAAAAACTTGGTAAATTTACAATTCCTTAAACATGAAACTCTCTTAACTCTTTATTGAAATATGATAATTTCCTAATCTTGTTCTTGTGTCATATTTTTATTTTTGAAACTTGGATTCTCTAAATGGGAACTATTTGCGTTCCAATTCTCTTATTTTTATTAATGTTATTTAGTAGGAAGTTGTAAAATTGGTCATTCATTTTTGTTTTTTCAAAATCCCCCTAGTTGTGGTATTGGAGATCATTTATGCTAGGCGAGGATTTTGTTGGCCAATAATTGATTTAAGTTGTTACTGTATAGAGAAATAAAATAGTAGGAGATTTTTATAGTATCTCTAATTATGATCTCTTTATACAACAAATTTGTCTAGGTCGGCTTAGATCTTTTATAATAATAGGAGGAACACTGAGATTTAAAGGATTGCTTGTGATGAAGCGTTTTGATAACTTTCTTAATTATAGGTTATATTGCTTGTGTCGAAGCCTTTTAGATCTCAATGTTAATTTCACCTCAAGAGATATCTTCATCACCAAATTTTCTCCCGTTGTTTGGTTCAATTTGACTCATGATCCAACTTTCACTTCATCCAACTCAATAACTCAAAATTCTTTAACCATAATCTCAATCCAATTTGACTCAAAGATGGAAGCTCAATTCTATGATGACATAATTTTGAACGCTTGTAAATTTTATATTTTGTGAACTTATATAGTTGCAAATTATATTTGGTATACTTTTATTATTGGATAATTTCATTAATTTATAATGTACAAATGGATTACAAATTTTTATTATTACAGGAAGTCATGATATTTGATGCATTACCAAGTATTTCATGTGTGTACTTAGCTAAAAATAAGTAATTCTAATGTAAATTGATTATGAAATTTTGATGTATAAGTTCATTGTAGCATAAAATTAAACCTATATATAGGATATAATAATAGCATTAAGAAAAGTTCATTATATGTTAAAGATAGCATTAATAAAAGTTGTTATATGGTAAAGATAGCACTAAAAAAAGTTATTATATGGAAAAAATAGCATTAAGAACAAACTATTTTTATTAACAATAGTCTTAATAATCAAGACTATGAAATGTTTTTATAGCAATGTATATATACTATATCTTCTTACTCTACTATAGCATTCATTATAGCCATACAAAAACGCTATAAAAAGTCTTAGACTTTTAATAACATGGATTTTCAGGACATTCGAAAAAGGCTATAAAAATCTATCATAGTTTTTTTCGTTAGCTATCCTATTCGTTATTTCTTGTAGTGATTTTCCACTTTCTCTAATTTTTTTGGACTTTGCCCAATGTGTGCATGTCTTCCAAAATCTACCAAATTCCACTGTTTATAAGCAATTTGGCAAATAGGAGGTGAATTACATGGACATCAATAATGTGTAATGTTGAGACACATGGACAACAATTTGGAAATATAAGGACATGACACATGATCGATAGATACTAAACATGAACATCTAATGAGCATCTATTATCATAATATTTATAAAACCTTCAAATTTAACAAAAGTATCGTTATTTGAAAAATAATAATAGAATTACAATATTACGCATAATCTTTAGTAAAAAAAAATTAAAATTACATATAAAATTTGAAGCCTAGAATAATGTTACCACCTCAATGATATGACATGGCAATCTTAATTATTATTTTAGGTCTTCGCCACATTATTATAAGTTTTAATTTTCATTTGAAATTCTATAAAATTTCTACTTCAATGATAGTTTTGAGATGTTTATGAAATGTCAATCATAATATTGGAAATTTTGAAAGTACGAAGGTATTTTGGTTGATTGATTAAGTTTAAGAGTATCTTTTTATATAAATTAATTTTTTTTAATGTCCTTTTCTCTATATATTTGGGATATTGTTGATAAATACATTAAGTATATGATTTAGTTCATAGTTTTTAGGAATTTTTTTCCACCAATAACGCAACTCAATTGTTCAATGGATGCTAACACGAGCACATATTTTTCTTTCTGGAGAAACATTTTATTGATATATAAAATTAGGAGAAACAATACTAAAAGAAACAATCCTGCCATCATCTGTTGCTTTGAAGGAGGAGAGACAATTTATTGATAGGAACTTGAGCCTGAGCTTTTCAATTGTGGCCCATTTTCGAAAGGTTGCATAGTGTATGTGGAGACCTCCAAATAGTATACATGGAGCAATACTTTGCCACAAGAGAGGGGTTGATGGAGCAACTAACATCTAGATGTCTCCGAATGTGTCATTGTAATATATCGATAATCACTTAGCCTATGTCGTTGAACAATCAATGTCGCTTTCTAGTCAAATTGTGCATTAATAGGTGAATGTGAAGGTGGAGAATTGGAAGTCTTAAGTGGAGCTAGGGGCTTAGTGGGCAATGATGGATTGGATGAGGAGGCCTAGAGTCCAACCACTATATTATAGGAAAGTGGTTTATGGATATTTGATGTGTTGGGGATAGGGTTCCCCAAGTATTCAGATGGTAAGGTAAAGAAAGAGAATTCTTCCATTCTATAGAAGGAATAAAGATATGGGCACATCCGCTACATTACTCCAATTCTATGATTTCGGCAAAATAATCATTCTTCTTGTCGTATTTTTCCAGCCAAAGGGTGTCACTATTAGTCAACTTCCTGCAAAACTTGGAAGTATCCTCTCGTCGCCAAACGGTGCGCGAGAACCTGACGTTCAAGACGAATTCTTATTTTTCGTTTCTTTCTTTTATTCTTCATCAAGCACATTCATGACCTTTTTCTTTGTTCAGGTTATTCCTCTCACTTCCTAATCATCTAGCTTCTTGCTCGGGTCTCTCACTTCTCGTTCCTCATCATAAAAAATGCATAATTTTTAGAAGGAACAAGTGTATTTGAGGTTAAAGTAGTAATTTCTCATGGTTTTGACATAAGCAAAGGGTCAAAATTTATTGGTTTTTAAAATTAGATTTAATATTCACTCGAAGGGCCCTGTAGGCAAGTATTATTCTTATTTAACCCATTTTGATTATAAAAAACAACTTAAAACCAATAATAATTACTAATTTTAATATTTATTTAAAGTACATGAACAAAATTCAAGCACTTGATAGTATCTAAACGTTTTCTTTATTAAAAAAAAATACATAGACGTAACTAAAATAAAATAAGGCATAAAATACATGATCAAAACTGTATTTTAACTTAATATTTGTCTACCATCTTACTCACAATTTGTAGGTTAAAATTTCATATTGGTCCATAGTTGGTAGTTTTTTTAATTTTAATATGTGCACGTTCAACAAATTTAGAGTTAATTTTTTGCGCCTATATAATTATATCTATGAAAAAGATAGTTTATTCCAATATTGTGTATCTAATAAATGTCTAGAACGGTTGAAAATAACAAGACCTTCAGAACGACGAATAGCAAACGGTCAAGGCACGATGGTCAAGCAAAGAATAAAACCTGCAAAATAAAAACTCATTATAGGCTAAGTCGTGGAGCTTGCTCTCTCTAAGACATTTCGCGGCTCTACCTGTGCAAGCAGGTCTGGAATATTGCCACGTCGTCTCAGGATAAAACAGCCAAAGAAACCCGATCGAAAATGCATCGTTACCGACCAGAACACACACCTTTTCTAAAACCCACTACTCGAAAAACGAAAAATGGAAGAGTTAGGAGAGGAAAAGAGAACATTCGAATGGGAGTGAATGAATAATTCGTGTGAATGAACTGCTGAAGGCCACGCCTTTTGTAGGCCTTTAATGTGGAACGGTAGAGCGCGAAAGGTGCGGAGAGCCTCAGAACGTGCAATGTTCACACAGACGAATCACGCAAATGAGATGACTTTTCCTTTTTTTTTCCAGTTTTAAAAAATAAAAAAATAATAAATAAAAAAATAAATTTTTTATTAAAATTAATAATCATACACACGCGCCTCGTCTGACCGGACGGATAGTGGCAATGGTGCATGTGTGGGACGTCCATTGAACCCACATTGGTCTATCTCCTCACTCCTTCCAAAACATGGGTACCCCTTAGGGCACAAACCCAAAGCTCAAGATTGGAGTACATAAGGGAGGCTTCCAAATTAAAATCTTCTAATGTGGGATTCTCCAACCAAAGGTTGATTCCCTCTTATTTTTGAAAATTGAAATTTCACCCAACAATCCCCCCCTTGGAAATTTAATCAAAAAGAGAAAGGAAAAAAAATTCATTGAGCAGTTTCAATCTATACAACACTGTGCATAAGCAAAGGTGTCTTACGACTTGAACCTTTATATAGTGTAGATGATTCAGAATATACTAGAGTAACCCTTGGTTTTGAACTCTATCTCTAACAGCATATGGACAATGTTCTTTAAAGCATTTAGGGTCCGTGCTTTAAGGCCTAGCACGTGTATCCCGGTTTAGTGAATGCTCTAGAGAATTTGTGATGACTAAAATAAATAAAATGTTCTTTAAAGCATATGGACAATGTGAATAATAATCATACAAGCTCATGTCCCCGGCAACAATGCCATAAACT